>NW_011889146.1:1284307-1288272 GCF_000151845.1 Pteropus vampyrus
AGTTTTATACTTGTATAAAACCCTTCGTGAAAGAAGTATGGCTAATTTCTATGTATTTTAACATACAAACTGCTGCATTTTAATATTCATTTTTGGTATAGCCATATTAATCTATAATAGTCATTTTTATATTCATAACTTGTTTTCTAAAAAGTATAGTCATTGTTAAAATAAATATTTGCATAAATGGAGTAAACCATGAGAGAATCAATACTAATAAGTACCTGGTAAATTAGTAACTTGTTTAGATAATGGACTTCAATAACCATAACTTTTACATGTAAAGTCTACTTAAAAGAGGGCTCAATGAGATTTTTTTCATTTTTAGAGACTTTCCTTCAAATACTTTACCCTTTTACATTGTAAATACATTGATATTAATAAAACTTCAACTGCTACTAACAAGGTTTTGGCTAGGATAAGCTCTTAAAAGCTACTTAGTGTAGGAGGCAACTATGTGACTGTATGGAGGTGGCGAAAGAAAGTCCACTTAGGTTATGGCGAAGATGGAAATCAAATTGGAAAATCCACACCCCCATAAGAGTAATGTATTTCGTCGATTGGTCAAAGGGTTAAAGAGGCCTAATTGCTAAGAGTTTATTGTTAATAATAGTAATGATGCTTCAGAATATCCCATTTAAATGTACAGTGTAAATATGTAAATATTTTACTTTCCAAGCAAGTTCGTGATGCATTGCTATGTAGGGTCTTCTTGGGATTGGCACTTCTGTGTTCTGAAACAAATAAGCCTTATGCACTTTCGTTAACATGTTGTTAGATAATCCTTTTATGTACGGGTTCTCAAACCTGTTCTCTAGCTATGGAATGTGTAATAAAACAAAGTGCAAATTTAAAACAATGCCCGTGTTGAAATAAATGATTTAAATAGATGAACTGCTTGACTTAGTTTTTTTTTTCCCCGTCTTCAAATGATGATTTTTAAGTGTGACCATCTCAGGAAAAAATACAGAAAAGGTGAGGGGGTACAAAAGTCTTCAAACAAATTTTCCTGGGGGCTACTGAATGAGATCAGTTATATGAGCAGTTTTAAAAAATAGTGACTTCTCTCTCTTCTATTTGTACCCAAAGCAAGCAACCAACAAACGGAGATCACTGTACTTGATTGCCTAATAGAGGAGGAATAAATAAAGTCTGGCATTTCTCTGAGAGTTCCCACATTTAGAGGAAGAAGGAGCTACTTGGAGTTGGATCATCTACTTGCTCAGTAGCACTGATGAAAGATAAGCAAATCTTTCCAGTTGTAATATAAGATATGCAATGTTAATTTCTGCTAAATAAATTAATAGAATTTATCTTTTTTAGGAAAGCAACCTAACCCATTTCTCTACCAAGAATAGGAGAGTGTCATCTTGAACATGGGCAGTATTTTATTCAAAATATTCTTACTGTCCTTTATGAAAACTTAAAATAATTGTATCAGCTAGGATTTTTAGTTGTAGACAATATAATCCTCTCTAGGTAGTTCAAGTAGAAAAGGATTTTTTAAAGCGTATATAGTTCGCTCACAAACACATTGGTAGGGCTGAGAAAATAAGACATTCAGCTGAAATTCCAGGACCAATTCCTAAAGCCATGCCACAAAATTGGATTACTATGGGAGCTGCTGTCTCTGTTATGACCAGGAAGATGTAAAATCAGGGAGTTGAGTGAGCCAATAGACTGAATCACCATATTCATTTTCCCCAGAAATTAATAAAAATAAAAGCGCTAGTATGTTTAGACTTTACACATAAGAATTTTTCTTGTTACAATGTTCATTGTGGCAAAAGCTAGAAACAAAGTGAATACCTAATAAAAATTATTGAATATACCGTGGAACATACACATATGTAATATTATGAAACCATTAAAAAGAATAAAATAAAGCTATATAATTTGAGTTGGAAGAATTTGAATGAGAAAAGCAAAAATCTCATTTTTGGAAAGAATTGACTAAAAACTCTGCATATGTATGTATTCATATGGAGAGATACATACTAGGCCATTAATGTCAGTTTCTTTATGTCTAGGGGATGAGAGGCAGGGGTGGATGGGAGACTAGGAGGTATTGGAGGGTATGTCCAAGAACAGCAGAAAAGAGAGGAGGGGTAGCCACGAGTCCCTCCAAAAAAGAAACTGCAAATACACACATATGTATGTATACATAGAAATAGATGTGTGCATGTAATCGTGATTATATTATGCACTTAGAATTATATATCAATGGGTATGCAGAAAAAAGTTAAAGATGAGGCAGTGGCTCCATAGCGTAGTGGTTAGCACATCTGCTTTACACGCAGAAGGTCCTGGGTTCGTGCCCCAGGTAGAGCCATAGCCAGGCACCGGGTGTGCCATGCCAGGGCCAGGCCCTGGGTGCACGCTAGGCCCCAGGTGCATGCCACGAGTGCATGGGGGGAGATGCCCCATCTTCAGATATCCAGTTCTTAAGAGAAGATGGCAACATCCCTAGGTTAGGGGTGGAAGTGGGGGGGAATTAAAAGAGGGGGAAAAAATGAAAGATAATTTTTTAAAAGATTTACTATCCAGGAGAATATTAAATAAATTAATTTCTTTTAAAAAATTAAAATTTGTACTTGATTTTGTGAAAGTGTTTTCAATTTTATTGCAATATAATTGACATATAACATTGCATAATGACATGACTTACATAGAGAAATGATTACCATAATACGTTTAGTTAACATCCACCATCTCATACAGATACGAAAAAGAGAGCTGTTTTTTTTTTCCTTTTGATGAAAAGGAAACATTGTGTTTTAATAAAATAAATGGTAGCATTAATCTTCCCTCTAAACTTTCTTCCCAACCATTCTTTCCAGATTATGCTTTCATTACAATCTAGAGTAAACTCAGAAGTACTTCTAGAAATGTTTTGGAGGTATATAATGGATACTGATAAAATTGTCTTCTCAGTAGACACTTTTTTCTTTTCTCTGGAACTCCATTCTCTGACTGCCCAAACCTCCCCCCACCCAGATTCATTGTGGAAGAATCAATGTTCTTACATGACCCTAAGAGCAAAGTTGGGCAAAGTTGATTAGTTCAAGGATGAGTGCCTGACTCAACATGGACCAATGAGTTGTAGTGTTTTAGGAGGAAATACCCCTATATTATGAGATTCTGAATGCCAATTGTCTCACAACCTAAAATTCACCCTAGTAACTGTCATAAGTGGAAGGGCAGTTTACAAGTTTATACTCCCAGCACCTTGCAGAATGCATGACAAATTGGGTGCTGAATAAATACTACTGAAATAACTAAAATAAATATTTATCCTTTTTATGGGATCTAAGCTCACTTAAGCCCATGTAAGGTTTTTACTAATTAATGACATTGAAAATGAGACAATTCTCTAATGTCAAAAGAATAATTTATAAGGATACAGGGACATGTATCAGATGACCAAGAGCAGAGATGCTGCTTATGAACTCTGTCAAGCCTGTATAATACACCATATAGAAAACCCAGAGAATTTTCTATGACTCCTCCATTTTGTCTGCAAGGCAAAAAAAAAAAAAGTGAACTTTACATTACCTCTGTTTAAGAGAACAGTCGGTGACAAATTGAAATCTCTTAATCCTGATTTTAAACTCCCAAGGAAAAGATTTTGATTGGTTCAGCATGAGACAGCTTCCAAACTATGGGCAAATCAACTGTGGCCATGGGTTAAGGTGATATTTTACAAAGCCCCACTGTTAATTGTGAATTGTAGAGTAAAAAAAAAAAGAGGAGCAGTTACTAGAAAGGGTGGACAATCAATAGCTGTGAAGTTTATAGAGCTTTAATGTGAGGATTCCAGGGACCAGAGCAATTCATAAAAGTATACTAAATGTAGACCTTTCAGAGCCACACATAGACTACAATTCTTTGTTTGAGACTGGAATTTAATATAGAGATGAATGTGAAAGGGGACAGTGTGGGGAGTCACTTATGGACATGTGAAA
>NW_011889146.1:1290317-1292140 GCF_000151845.1 Pteropus vampyrus
AAATTTCCTCTTCTTATAAAGACATCAATTAGATTGGATTAAGGCCTGCTCCAATGGCACACTTTTAACTTAATTATCTCTTTAAAGGCCCTGTCTTCAAATACAGTCACATTCTGAAGTATTGGGTTAGTGCTTCAACATATGAATTATGGAAGAACATAACTCATCACGTATCAGGGAACATGGGAATTCAGCACAAACCAACAGGAAGCTCTGGATACTGCTTTTGGAGTGAATGATAAAGTTCTCTATCCCTGACCCAGGAATCTTGTATCTTTTGACAGCATCCTTGAAACAATAAAGACCAACTTGTTAGCTTATCGGTAGGATAAATCCCAGACTCTGCACAGTTCTTGACACTCATATTTAGCACCTATCACACTATTTACATTGTCTTCCTCGTCCACTAAACCAGAGGAGCTTTGAAGTCAATGTATAATGTCTAAAATATAGTAGACGGTGAGTAAATATTTGTTTAGTGAATGAAATTTGATTTATGATAAAGACTCCGGTCAAGGCATTTGTCAATCTGAAGAGATATGCTTTTTAAGATATGGATTAAGATGAGAAAGAAAACAGGATGGTTCAGATTTAGTATTGCTAAATGAGTGTTCAGATACAATTATATGGCTTCTCTGATATGTTCTAAAAAAAAACCTGAGTGTTACCACAGGATTATATAATTTATTAGGCCATATGTTACTACTATCCAGTACCAGCTAACCCTCAGATTATTTCTCTGGGAATTTTTTTAAGTTTGATTTTGGAAAAATGTGAACAAAATGTGTTCCAAATAATTTTTTTTAAGTGATAGCTAGAGCAGAGCAAAGCTTTCAATTCAAAGCATGCAGGTACTTCACAAAATAAAATTTAGCAATGAAAGTAATACCAAGTAATGCCACACTTTAGCCCTAAAATTTGCCAGTGATTTACTATGAGTTCCTGAACATCTTTCCAAAGTATAAAGAACACTAAAGTACAAAGTGCAAAGAACACTAAAATAGGTCAAGAGCACTGGTAAAAATATGAGAAAGATTTTGCCCTGGTAAAACTTGGTCATAGCAAGAATGCTGAGCAGCCCAATTGAAGTGGGGAGATGAAGAAAGGGCTGCCCAGGGCCTGAGTCTGGCATTTCTGGACTGAGAAACTGCCAAGGGGGTGCAGAAGCTTCATGTTTAATCTGGGATATGATTTCCCCTCTGCTCATCCTAGCCTGAGAAAAATCTTTATATTCCTTGAATAGATTTAAACCATAAGTAGAAAAAAAGAGGAGAAATAATTAACAAAGGTGGATAAAATGGTCAGAAAAAAGAGGCAGACAGTGGCTTCTAGCTATTAGGGCCCCTGCCAGTCTCTTCCCAGATCCAACTTCCAGCTTTTACGGAGTTGCCAAAACCAATCATTCCTCATCAATTACAGGGGACAGAAGCTTCCTGACTTTGAGGTGAAGCTCCCCCACCAGGCTCCAGGCAAGGCCTGACCCCAGCTTGTGCTACAGAGTGCCCTGCTCTTTGCTCCTCTCTTGGGCTTGAGGCTTGGTCCCAACTCAGTTGATGCTCAGTAAATACTTCTTGAAAGAAGGGAAGCATAGGGAGCAGGGAATTTGGGAGAATCCAGGAAATCAACCCTTTGAGAGATATGGCTTAGCAGAAAACAAACAAGGAAGCACTCAGCCGACTGGCGTGAACAGAGGGCGGTGAGAGGTGGTGTTGGGAGGGGAGCAGGGACGTGACATTTGCTCTGCATCTCGTAAAGCCAGTGAAATTCCTCGTCTGAAGGCATTTCTCTCAACTATATTAAGGTTCTTCGCTGCCGGGCCCTTT
>NW_011889146.1:1292757-1294546 GCF_000151845.1 Pteropus vampyrus
CCTCCCGCCACAAAGGGGGATGGGAGTCCCTACAAAAGCCTGTTGAATGAATGAATGAACTCTGAGGGCCTCTCCCGGGATAACGTGGAGGGACAGATGTTCCGAAAGGAGGGCGCCCAGGGTGTCGATGCATGCAGTGTGAGTCACACGCCGGAGATGGTCGGTCTTTCCACCCCCGACTTCGTTGTCGGAACTGTTGCAGAATGCAGGGAGTGCCTTCACGTGTTGAGTCATCAAGCCCAAGAAGCGCGTCAGGTTATATTGCTTGGGCCTGACGGGTTTGAAACTGCTAACTCCAACATAAAGGAAAGAGCAGTAGGCAGAAAGAAGGCGATTTTGCCTGCTAGGTTTTTGTTTTCTTAGAGTTTTCGAATTCTTGAAAACAGAGTGTAGGAATTAGTGAAATTCAGTAGAACTCATGAGGTATTTATTCCCAGTCCCTCTGCCCAGTCGTCCTCCCACGTTCTCCCTCGCATCTTACCTCTGCAACTTCTTACAACTTGTCCTGCTTGTTTCAAGTATGTTGCCAGTCAGGATTTGCCAATTTACGTCCAGCCGACTGGCACCCTGTTTTATCAACAGAGACAATCAGAATAAACCAGTGCCTCTTCTTCCACTGCCAGTGGAAAACCATTGAGTACTTTTTGTACTTTTAGAAAGACTTTCCATGGCCCTAAGGATCATAAGAAAAGATTCTTAAACCCAGTTTCAAAGTCTTCCGCTATAGGGTGTATTTTCTTCTTTGTAGTTTTATTTTCTAAAATTAATTTTATAATGTTATAACGGGAGAAGCTTTAGAAAGGAAAGAAGATGGGAAACTAAGAAAAAATAAATTTCTACATAAAAAAAGAAAATTGCATGATCTAAATGGAAATGCTACTAATCTTACTATTAATGAAAGAACTATCAATTCAAATAAAATTCCATTTTTTTATTCTAAAAATATTGGCAATTTGTTTTTTAGTCTTAATTCTTTTTTAAATAAGTTTATTTATTTAAATTAGTTTCAGGTATACAGTACATTAGTTAGACATCTATAATGTTCATAAAACGATCTCCCCAATTGCTCCCTCCCTCCACTGGCCCTCCACTTAGCCATCATATTAATGCTAACTACATTCTCTCTTCCATGCTCCCTGTGCCCAGCTATCAACTACTAATTTGTACTTCTTTACCTCTTCAACACCATTCTCCCAGCTGCCCAACGCCCCCTCCCCTCTGTCGGTCACCAAATGTCCACTATATGTGTGAGTCTGTTTTTGATTAGTTTGTTCTTTTTGTTCCTTAGGTATCACATGTAAGTGAAATCATATGGTATCTATTTCTGTCTGACTTATTTCACTCAGCATAATAACCTCTAAGTCCATACATGTCATTGCAAATGGTAGGATTTCATTTTTTTTAAATGGCTGAGTAATATTCCATTGTATATATGAACCATAATTTCTTTTTCCAGTCGTCTGTTGATGGGCATTTAGGTTGCTTCCATATCTTGGCTATTGTAAATTGTGCTACCATGAATATTGGAGTACATAGCTCTTTATGAATTATTGTTTTGGTTTTCTTTCGATAAATACCCAGAAGTGCAATTGCCGGGTCAAAAGGTATATCCATGTTTAATTTTTTGAGGAAACTCCATAGCAGTGGACCCAATTTGCAATCCCACCAACAATGTATGAGAGTTCTCTTTTCTCCACACCCTCGCCAACACTAGCTGTTTTTTGATTTATTGATGATAGCCATTCTGACAGGTGTGAGTTGATATCTCAGTGTGTGTGTGTGTGTGTGT
>NW_011889146.1:1296076-1296836 GCF_000151845.1 Pteropus vampyrus
TTCAGGTCCTCTGCCCATTTTTTGATTGGATCATTTGTTTTTTTTTGTTGTTATTGAGTCATATGAGTTCTTTGTATATTTTGGATATTAGGCCCTTATCCGATGTGTTCCTTGCAAATATATTTTCCCATTTGGATGGTTGTTTCTTTACCTTGTTGATGGTTTCTTTTGCTGAGCAGAAGCTTTTTAGTTCGATGTAGTCCCATTTATTTATTTTTGCTTTTACTTCCCTTGTCTTTGAGGTTAAATTTATGAAATCCTCTTTAAGCCCAAGGTCCTTGAGTTTTGTTTCTGTTTTCTTCTATGCATTTTATTGATTCCAGTCTTATATTCAGGTCCTTAATTCATTTTGAGTTAATTTTGGTGTGTGGTGATAGATAACAGTCTAGTTTCATTCTTTTGCAGGTGGCTTTCCAGTTTTCCCAGGACCATTTATTGAAGAGGCTTTCCTTTTCCCAATGTATGTTTTTGGCTTTTTTGTTGAAAATTATTTGCCCATATAAATATGGATTTACTTCTGGACTCTTGATTCTGTACCACTGGTCCATGTGTCTGTTTTTCTGCCAATACCATGCCATTTTGATTACTGTCGCTTTGCAGTATAACTTGAAGTCAGACAGAGTGATGCCACCAGCCTTGCTCTTTTTTCTCAGGATGGCTTTGGCAATTTAGGGTCTTTTGTGCTTCCACATAAATCTGATGATTTTTTGTTCTACTTCTTTAAAAAATGCCGATGGGATTTTGATGGGGATTGCATTAA
>NW_011889146.1:1297806-1300113 GCF_000151845.1 Pteropus vampyrus
TTTGTTCTACTTCTTTAAAAAATGCCGATGGGATTTTGATGGGGATTGCATTAAATCTGTATAATGCTTTAGGTAATATGGTCATTTTAACTATGTTGATTCTTCCAATCTAAGAACATGAAATATCTTTCCATTTCTTTGTATCTTCTTCAATTTTTTTTAATAGGATCTTGTGGTTTTCATTATATAGGTCCTTCACATGTTTCGCTAAATTTATTCCTAGGTATTTTATTCTTTTTGTTGCAATTGTGAAATGAATTATTTTTTCCACTTCTTTTTCTGACACTTCGTTGTTAGAGTATAGGAATGCTATGGATTTTTGAACATCGATTTTGTATCCAGAGACTTTACTGTATTTGCTAATTGTTTCTAGTAGTGTTCTTGTAGATTCTTTAGGGTTTTCTAGATTGAGAATCATGTCATCCACAAATAGTGACAGTTTGACTTCTTCGTTTCCTATTTGGATGCCTTTTATGTCTTTTTCTTGTCTGATTGCACTCGCTAGGACATCGAATGTTATATTGAATAAGAGTGGCGAAAGTGGACAGCCTTGCCTTGTTCCTGATCTTAGAGGGAAGGTTTTTAGTTTTTCACCCTTAAGTATAATGTTGGCTGAGGGTTTGTCATATATGGCCTTTATGATGTTGAAAATTCTGTACCAATTTTGTGAAATGTTTTGATCACAAATGGATGCTGTATCTTATCAAAGACTTTTTCTGCATCTATTGATATGATCATATGATTCTTTATTTTTAATTTGTTTATGTGGTATATCACATTAATTGATTTGCATATGTTGAACCGTCCCCGTGCCCCTGGAATGAAGCTCGCTTGATCATGGTGCATAATCTTTTTAATATGTTGCGATATTCGGTTCGCTAGTATCTTATTTAGGATTTTTGCATCTGTGTTCATGAGAGATATTGGTCTGTAGTTTTCTTTTTTTTGTGTTATCCTTACCAGGTTTTGGTGTCAGAGTAATATTGGCCTCATAAAACGAGTTGGGAAGAATTGACTCCTCTTTGATTTTTTGGAAGAGTTTGAGGAGAATAGGTATTAAATCTTCTTTGAATGTTTGGTAGAATTCACTGGTGAAGCCATCTGGTCCTGGACTTTGACTTTTTGGTAGGTTTTTGATGATTGTTTTAATTTCCATACTGCTGATCAATCTATTTAGATTTTCCAGTTCTTCTTGATTCAGTCTAGGAAGGTTGTATTTTTCTAAGTACTGGTCCATTTCCTCTAGGTTATTAAATTTGGTGTGGTATACTTTTTCATAGTATTCTTGCATGATCCTTTGTATTTCTGCAGTGTCTGTCGTAATTTCTCCTCTTTCATCCCTGATTTTGTTTATTTGTGTACTCTCTCTTTTTTCCTTAGTGAATCTAGCCAGGGGTTTGTCAATTTTATTAACCTTCACAAAGAACCAGCTCTTTGTTGCATTTATTTTTTCTATTGTTCTTTTGTTTTCAATTTCATTTATTTCTGCTCTAATTTTGATGATTTCTTTCCTTCTGCTGACTTTAGGCTTCATTTGCTCTTCCTTTTCTAGTTTTTTAAGATGAAGCATTAGGTTATTTATTTGGACTCGTACTTGTGTTTGGAGGTAGGCCTGTAATGATATGAACTTTCCTCTTATGACCACATTTGCCATGTCCCAAAAGTTTTGATTGTTGTACTGTCATTATCATTCATTTCTATGTATCTCTTGACCTCTGTTTTTACTTCTTCTCTGACCCAATTATTCTTCAGTAGCATATTCTTTAATCTCCATGTATTTGTGTTTCTTTCTGATTTCTTTCTGCACTTGATCTCTAGTTTCTAAGCATTATGATCAGAGAATATGATTGGTATGATTTCAAGCCTCTTATATTTGTTGAGACTATCTCTGTGCCCCAGTATGTGATCAATTCTTGAGAATGTTCCATGTGCACTAGAGAAGAATGTATAAGCAGCTGTTTTGGGATGGAAGGCGCTGTAAATGTCAATTATGTCCAGTTGGACTAACATGTCATTTAAGGATGTTATTTCCTTACTGATTTTTTCTTTGGATGATCTGTCCATATTCGACAGTGGGATATTTAGGTCCCCTACTACGATGGTATTTGGTCTATTTCTCCCTTTAGTTATGTTAATAATTGCTTTACATATTTCGGGGCTCCCTGATTGGGAGCATAGATATTAATAAGTGTTATTTATTTCTTCTTGGTGAATGATTCCCTTTATCATTATGAAATGTCCCTCAGTATTTTCTTTACCTTTTTTATTTTGAAGTCTATTTCGTCCGATATTAGTACTGCTACTCCC
>NW_011889146.1:1301173-1303228 GCF_000151845.1 Pteropus vampyrus
ATAACTTTAATACAATGTGTCTTGGTGAAGGCCTTTTTGGGTTGAGATAATTGGATGTTCTGTTGACTTCTTGAATTCCAAGTTCCAGCTCATTCCTTAGATTTTGGAAATTCTTGTCCACTGTTTGTCTAAATATGCTTTCTAGTCCCTGCTCCTTTTTCTCGCCTTCAGTAACGCCCATTATTCTTATGTTTCCTTTCTCTGTCATTTAAGTTGCATATTTCTATGTCTGTAAGCTTATTTTCTGTAGATTTTTCTCTTTCCTTCTGAGATGCCTCGTCACCTAGTTGTTCATGGTGTTTAATGGACTATTCTCCACGTGGGCATTAATGGAAGTGTATTCTGTTGGTTTTCCAGAAAGAAGATTTATTAAATAAAGGTCTCTTTAGCCTGCTGCAAAGAAGGCGCTCTTCTTTTGGTTTCCAGTAGGCGGCGTCTAAGCCTCTTGGATCCCTAGCAGTTAGGGTAGCCTTTGCTCAGATTCCCCTGGGGCTCCGCTCAGTGATGGGGTCTCAGAGGGTATGGAGGGAGGGTCTCTCTGGGTGGGGGGTTGGGGACTGCGGCTCAGACTCGGTTTTGCAACTAGGGGTGGTAAAAATCAGCTGCTGTTTCTCAGTGGTCCTGCCCTGTTTCTCTGCTTTCTGCTCTGATGACTGGGCCCTCCGTTTGTCTGTGTACAAGCCCCTGCACTTCCAGGCAGGGTTGTTTAGGAAAGTCGCTGAGCCTTCACCCCTCCCCGTCCTCCTACAGGGAGCTCCCGTGGCTGGGAGAGGCAACTTCTTTATTACTCCCAGTCCACCGCCCAACACCCGGAGTTCTGACCTGTGGTAGCTCTTATGCGCAGATCCCACACTCAGACGTGCTGGTATGCAGTTTTGGTGTTTTTCGTTGTGTTTTATATGTTCAGCTTATTGTTGTTTCAAGGGAGAGATCTAGGGACATCTCTCATTCTGCTGTGTTTCCGCGGAATCCTCATTGTGGTTTTAATTTGCATTTCTCTGATGATTAATGACATTCAGCATCTTTTCATATGCCTGTTAGCCATCTGTAGTTGCTCTATGGAGAAGTATCCGTTCAGGTCTTCTGTCCATTTTTTAATTGGACTGTTTGTTTTTTCGTTGTTGAGTTGTATGAGTTCTTTACAGATGTTGGATATTAACCCCTTATTAGATGTATCATTAGCAAATATCTTCTCCTAGTCGGTTGTCTTTTTGTTTCGTTGATGGTTTCCTTTGCTGTATAAAAACTTTTTCGTTTGATGTAGTTCCATTTGTTTATTTTTTCTTCTGTTTCCTTTGCCCTAGGAGATATATCTGAAAAGACATTCCCGTTAGTAATATCAGAGAGTTTACTGCCTACGTTTTCTTCTAAAAGTTTTATGGTTTCGGGTCTTACATTGAAATTTTTAATCCATTTGAGTCTATTCTTGTATACGGTGTAAGAAGATGGTCCAGCTTCTTTTTTTGACATGTACCTGTCCAATTTTCCCAACACCATTTATTGAAGAGACTGTCTTTACCCCATTGTATATTCTTACCTCCTTTGTCATATATTAAGTGAGCATATAAGTGTGGATTTATTTCAGGATTTATTTCTCTATTCTGTTTCATTGATCAATGTATCTGTTTTTATGCCAGTACCATGCTGTTTTGATTACTGTAGCCTTGTAGTATAGTTTGCTATCAAGTATTGTGATACCTCCAACTTTGTTCTTCTTTCTCAAGATTGCACAGACTATCTGGGATTTTTTATGGCTCCATATAAATTTTAGTATTGTTTGTTCTAGCTCTCTGAGAAACGCCATTGGTATTTTGATAGGGATTGCACTGAATCTATAGAATACTTTGGGTAGTATGGCCATTTCAATGAAGTTGATTCTTCCTACCCATGAACAGGGTATATACTTCCATTTATTTGTATCTTCTTCAATTTCTTTTTTCAATAACTTAGAATTTTCTGTAAACAGGTCTTCTACCTTCTTGGTTAATTTGATTCCCAGATATTTTATAGTTTTCGACGCAATTGTAAATGGGATTGTTTTCTTAATTTCTCTTT
>NW_011889146.1:1303278-1305821 GCF_000151845.1 Pteropus vampyrus
AAACAGGTCTTCTACCTTCTTGGTTAATTTGATTCCCAGATATTTTATAGTTTTCGACGCAATTGTAAATGGGATTGTTTTCTTAATTTCTCTTTCTGAAAGTTCATCATTGGTGTATAAAAATGCCACTGACTTCTGAATATTTATTTTGTAACCTGCTACTTTATAGAATTCACTGATCAGTTCTAACAGTTTTTTGATGGAATCTTTAGGGTTCTTTATACGTAGTATCACGTTATCGGCAAATAACGAGAGTTTTATTTCTTCCTTCCCAATTCAGATGCCTTTTATTTCTCGTTCTTGTCTTATTGCTGTGGCTAAGAATTCCAATACAATGTTGAAGAGGAGTGGTGAAAGTGGGCATCCTTGTCTTGTTCCTGATGTTAAGGAAAATGCTTTTAGCCTTTCCCCATTGAGTAGAACAATGCATACAGTTAGTCCTCGGCATCCACGGATTCCCAACCACAAGTCGAAAATACCGTTTTCAATTAGTGGTTGGTTGAATCTGTACATGGGAAATCCAGGAATATGAAGGACTGATTGTATATTTATTAAAAAACAAATCCGCATGTAAGTGTACTCATGTAGCTCAAACCCATGTTGTTCAAGAGTCAACTCTGTTCATTTTCCACTCAGTCCTCTTCTACTTTTATCAGTAATGATATCTTCATAAAATAATTTTAATCTACTAGTCGTGTACCATTTTACTGTTTTATCTTTTTTATGGTGACTTTGGTTAATGAAATCCAATAAGTTTCAGCCGTACACTTTAATAGTAAGGCATATATATATTTACATTTTGCTGTTTTAAACTGTGCTCTATTTAATTTGTTCTCCTTGTGTTGTGACGTAAGAAGGATAGCTATTATTCATTCACATTACACACGAGAAACTGAAACTCGGTGAAGCTAAAATGTCTTGCCTACGGCCCCATAGCTTAAGTGTCAGAGCCAAGACCAGACACCCAACCCTTGAATACCTAGCTCAATGCTTTTTCCCTTTAATCAAGTCATCCATGATATGATTGTCGTTCATCAGTTTTTAATAAATTGCTGGAGAATATCCACAGTCTGATGGCAGTCAGACATTTTTGGGGGATTCCAATTAGCCTCAAGGCAAAACAAATTGGCCTTCTAAACTCTGCTCCCTTGGCCATGTGAGCTCTACACTTTTGTTGCAGCTGCAGAGAGCCTTAATAAACTTCCTAAACAAGGGGCAGGAGTTGATGACTCTATTCTACCAGAAGTGCCAGAGATTATTTCTCCAACTTTGAATTCTGTGAATCTGTGTGCTAACATTATACAATGTGACCAGGTGGATTCAGGTCGGTATTCAAACTGTGTTCAAATATTGGCTCTGCTACTCTTATGCATGTGACCTTAGAGAGTTACTTAAATTCTTCAAGGGAGCCTTGGTTTTCTGATTTCTGTAAAATGGAGTGACAATACCTACCTTACAGGTTCTTGTAGGAAATAAGCTAGAAAAACTTCAATCTCAGGGACTGGCAAATAAGTGCTAAGTAAGTGAATTTTTTTAAAAAATGCTTTTGATTTCTTTCCAAATCAAAAATCTTCAAAATTTCTGATTCTAATGATGTAAGACTGATACTGCCAACCTCCTTTTGCCTACATAGTCACTGCATTCTTATTCAATTAGTTATCTCTCTTAAAAACTTTTGAATTTTTGAAGTAGAAAAACTCAAGCTGAGCTTTAATTGTTTTTGTTTGTTTGTTTGTTTGTTTGTTTTTAGACCCCGGGGCAAATGAGAATTCACATTTCTTCATTTTAAAACAATTTGAAATTGCACTCCTCTCATTTTCTCTTTTATGGGGTTGGAATTGCTTTTATTTCATTCCTGATCATTATTATTTTGCATTGATTCTAACATTAATTTCATGCCAACAATGACACAGGCATGAAGGATTACTATAAAAATAACCAAACATTTAAAATATGCATTTCCAATAGCTATCTTATATTTTTATATGTACAGTTTAAAATATAACTTTTAAATGCTATTTCAGAGACCAAAAAAAAATGTTATAACTGGAAGAGACCACAAAGATCTAGTCCAATACTTTCAATTTAAAAATAATAAAGCGTTTTGGAGCCAGTTTTCTTCTGTAAATCGAGATCATTCCAAAAAATCACAGTGATTACTATGCTTGTCTTATATTTGTTTTGTTTATTAAAATCATAAATTTGTAGAGAACAAGACTATTTGCTCAGGAGACAAGAAGACTGTTGGACTGTTTCTAGTCTGGAGAGAGAATAATGGCAATGGCTTTCTAGTCTCCAGGCTCTGCCTTCCTGATTTTTACTCTATCATACCCCACTGATTTTCTGAAACCAAATGGGAAATAGCAAATCAATAACTTATGTGTTCATTAAGCATTTCAGGTAATTGCCAACATTTTAAATAATTTCACTCTAAATTATTGCCTTTCTTTTATAACCATCCCTTTTATTTATCTATTATAGTTCATTTATTTTAACGGATTTCTTTCATAATTTAATCACATTTATTTCAAACATCCTAAAAT
>NW_011889147.1:0-311 GCF_000151845.1 Pteropus vampyrus
GGTTCCTTTTTCTCTGCATCCTCTCAAACATTTGATATTACTTGTCCTGTTGATCACAGATATTCCAACAGGTGTGAGATGGTATCTCACTGTGGTTTTAATTTGCATGTCCCTAACAGCTAGCAATGTTGAGCATCTTTTTATATATTTGTTGGCCGTTTCTGTGTCCTCTAGAGAGAAGTGTCTGTTCATGTCCTCTGCCCATTTTGTGATTGGATCATTTGTTTTTTTGTAGTTATTGAGTCGTATGGATTCTTTGCATATTTGGGATATTAGGCCCTTATCGGAGGTTTTGCTTCCAAATATATTTT
>NW_011889147.1:1741-1999 GCF_000151845.1 Pteropus vampyrus
CACATTAATTGATTTGTATATGTTGAACCATATCTGTGACCCTGGGATGGAGCCCACTTGATCATGGTGTATAATCTTTTAATATGTTGCTGTATTCAATTGTCTAGTATCTTATTTAGGATTTTTGCATCTGTGTTCATGAGAGATATTGGTTTGTAGTTTTCTTTTTTTATGTGTGTCATCTTTACCAGGTTGTGGTATCAGAGTAATATTGGCCTTTTAAATGACTTAGGATGTTTTGCCTCCTCTTCGATTATT
>NW_011889147.1:2049-3413 GCF_000151845.1 Pteropus vampyrus
CTTTTTTTATGTGTGTCATCTTTACCAGGTTGTGGTATCAGAGTAATATTGGCCTTTTAAATGACTTAGGATGTTTTGCCTCCTCTTCGATTATTTGGAAGATTTTGAGGAGAATAGCTATTAAATCTTCTTTGAATGTTTTGATACAATTCCCTGGTCAAGCCACCTGGTCCTGGACTTTTACTTTTTGGTAGGTTTTTGATGATTGTTTCAATTCCTATATTGCTGATCGGTCTATTAAGATTTTCCAGATCTTCTTGATTCAGTCTAGGAAGGTTGTATTTTTATAAATACTGGTACATTTCTTCTAGGTTATTAAATTTGGTGTTACGTACTTTTTGATAGTGTTCTTGCATGATTCGTTTTATTTCTAAGATGTCAGTCGTAATTTCCCCTCTTTCGTCCCTGATTTTCTTTATTTGTATCCTTTCTCTTTTTTCTTTAGTGAGTCTAGCCAGTGGTTTGTCAATTTTATTAACCTTTTCAAATAACCAGCTCTTCGTTGTATTTATTTTTACTATTTTTTTTTGTTTTCAATTTTATTTATTTCTGCTCTAATTTTGATTATTTCTTTCCTTCTGCTGACTTTGGCCTCATTTGTTCTTCATTTTCTAGTTATTTAAGATGAAGCATTCAGTTGTTTTTTGGGCTCATTCTTGTTTTTGAATATAGGCCTGTAATGATATGAACTTTCCACTTATGAACTTTTGCTTTTGCCATGTCCAAAAGTTTTGATATGTTGTACTATCATTATCATTTGTTTCCATATATCTCTTGATCTCTCTTTTTATTTCTTTCCTGATCCAGTTATTCTTCAGTAGCATACTCCTTAATCTCCATGTATTTGTGTTCCTTCCTGATTTCTTTTTGCTGTTGATCTCTAGTTTCAAAGCATTATGATCAGAGAATATGGTTGGTATGATTTCAACCCTCTTATATTTGTTGTGGCTATCTCTGTGTCTCAGTATGTGGTCGATTCTTGACAATGTTCCATGTGCACTAGAGAAGAATGTGTAAGCAGCTGTTTGGGGATGGAAGGCTCTGTAAATTTCAATTATGTGCAGTTGGACTAAAGTGTCATTTAAGGATGTTATTTCCTTATTGATTTTCTGTTTGGGTGATCTGTCCATATTCGAAAGTGGGGTCTTTAGGTCTCCTACTCCGACAGTGTTTTGGTCTGTTTCTCCCTTTAGTTCTGTTAGTAATTGCTTTACATATTCCTGGGCTCCTTGATTGGGAGCATAGATATTAATAAGTATTATGTCTTCTTGGTGCATGATTCCCTTTATCATTATGAAGTGTCCCTCACTTTATAATGAAGAAATGTCTTTCTTTACATTTTTTATTTTGAAGTCTATTTCATC
>NW_011889147.1:4383-14677 GCF_000151845.1 Pteropus vampyrus
GCTTAGGTGGATACATTATTCTATGCTGGTGATTCCTTTCACTTAATAGTTTAAATATTTCATTTTATTCCTTTCTGGCTTGCGTGGTCTGCGATGACAAGTCTGATGATAATCTAATGGGTTACCGTTTTCTTCCTTCTGGCTGCCCCGAGAATTGAGAATTCTACCTTTGTCATTGATTTTTGATACCTTTAATAAAGTGTGTCTTGGTGAAGGCTTTTTTGGGTTGAGATAATTGGGTGTTCTGTTGACTTCTTGAATTCCAAGTTCCAGCTCATTCCTTAGTTTTGGGAAATTCTCTTTCGCTATTTGTCTGAAAATTCTTTTTAGTCCCCGCTCCTTTTCCTCACTTTCGATAATGCCCAATATTCTTATGTTTCCTCTCCCGATGGAATCAGCTAGTTCTTGTATTTCTCTTTCATTATTTTCCATTCTTCAGTTTCTCTCTTCTTCCTTTTGATTTATTTCTAAATTTCTGTCTTTGATATCACTGATCCTTTCCTCCATTTCTTTGACTCTATTTCCCAAGCTTGCTATTCCATTTTTGAACTCTTGTAGTTTGTTTTTGTTTTTGTTTTTGTTTTTGTTTTTATGTCCAGAAGTTCTATTTGGTTCCTTTTTAAGGGTTTCAATATCCTTGCTCTGCTCATCTAGCTGTTTTCTCAATTTCTGAAATTGTTGATATGACTCATTTTGGAACTCAGTGAGTTTTTTCAGAAGTACCATCCTGAATTCTCTGTCACTTAAGTCACATATTTCTATGTCTGTAAGGTCATTTTCTGGAGAATTTTCTCTTTCTTTCTTAGATGCATTGTTACCTTGGTTGTTCATGGTGTTTAATAGACTATTTCTCCTCCTGGGCAATAATGGAAGTGTATTCTGTTGTTTTTCCAGAAAGAAGCTTTATTATATAAAGGTCTCTCTTTATTATATAAAGGTCTCTTAAAGAAGGTGCTTTTCTTTTGGTTTCCAGTAGGTGACATCTAAGCCTCTTGGATCCGTCCTTTATATAAAACCTAAGGTCTTTTATTTTGTTGTAGATTTTAATCACACTCGCTACTCTCAGTTTCAGTTCCTGTCATTGTTAGTAACAATTTAGGTAGCGTTCGCTTAGATTCCCCTGGGGCTGTGTGCTCATTGGTCTCAGAGGGTATGGGGGTAGGGGCCCTCTGGGTTGGAGGTTTGGAGGCTGCAGCTCAGCCTTGGTTTTGCAACCCGGGCTGCTAAAAATCAACGGATGTTCCTCTGCTGACCTGTCCCGCTTCTCTGCTGTCTGCCCCGATGACTGAGTCCTGCTGTCTGCTGCGTAGAAATGTCCCGGCACTTCCAGTCAGGGCTGTTCAGGGATGTCGCCGCACCTTCACCCCTCCCCCTCCTCCTGCAAAGAACTCTGGGGGCTGCTAGAGGCAGCTTCTTTTTTTGTCTCAGTCCATTGACCAACACCCGAGGTTCTGCCCCGTGGTAGCTCTTATGCGCAGATGCCACACTGAGATGTGCTGGTGTGCAATTTGGGTGTGTTTTGTTCAGTTTTAGATGGTCAGTTTATTGTTGTGTCAAGGGGAGAGTTCTGAGGACATCTCTCACTCTGCCATGTTTTCCCAGAATCTATTTAAGAATTTAAGAGAAGACCAAATGATTTATTCCTAGAGTTTGTATGTTAGAGATCGAAGGAAGAATGATGAGAGGCAAAAAGAAATAGGGCCCATGTTCAAGACTTTGTAAGCCATGATAAGAATTCTTTCTTTATTGTAAGATAGTCAGAGGGATATTAGCAAAGGAACTAGTCTACAGATTTATGGTTTTGGTCAATGCATGGATAATGACGAGAATAGAGTACAAAAGGGAAGAAAAAAGAAATTAACATTGTATTAGATTCTCTAGTGAAACAGAACGAATAGGAGAGAGAGGATGTGGAGGGGGAGCAGGAAGGGTGAGACCTGGGGGGAGAGGGAGATTGATTGATTTTAGGGAATTGGCTTAGATAGTTGTAGGAGCTGGCAATTCCAAAATCCAAAGGCAGTTCAGTAAAATGAAAACTGAAGTAAGAGTTGGTGTTGCAGTATTGACCTCTATGACTGCCAGGAGACAGAATCTTTTTCAGGAGACCTCAGTGTTTTTCCTTAAGGATTTCAACAGATTTAATGAGGGCCACTTACATTGTGGAGAGTACTCCCCTTTACTCAACCTACTGATGTAAATGTTAATCGCAGCTGAAAAATACCCACACAGCAAAATCTACACTGGTGTTTGACCAAACAGCCAGTCACCATAATCTAGCTAGCCAACTTCACACATAAAATTTGCTATTGCATGAGTACTACTGCAATGTAAATGTATGAAGTAGTAGCATGAAATAGAATGGCTGACAATTAAAATGAAGGCATGTAGAGAATAAATATTGCACTCAGAATGTACAGAACCTTGTTATTTAATGTTGACATGTGGAAGGGAGGAAAGAAATTACTGTCAGGATTCTGAATCAATAAATTGAGTAATGGTGCCTTTTACTGGAATTGAAATATTGGAGGAAAGGAAGGTGGGAGTTGAAAGAGGTAATGACTTTAATTTTAAGCAATTTATGCTGGAAATTCAATAGACAAAGAATATTTTTATCTAAAACACTAAATAGAAGATAGAGAAAGAGACATAAATGTGGTAGTTGTCAGTGTATAGAGGTAAAGTCAACTTCAAAGAGGAAACCCAACCTCGTTCCCTCAAGCTTGCTTAATAGAATATGAACCTGACCATAAACCAGTCACTCCAAGAGCTTGTTTGCTCAGTCTCTGAGGATATGAGAACCGTGCTTATTCCCATAGAGAAGTCACTGTTTTGACCTTACAGAAGAATTCACAGCATGCCAAGAGCATGTCATTCTGTTCTTTAATGTAATCCTCTATACCTAGACTGGAGCCAGAGATATCAGGCATATAGGTCAGAGTTTATGGGTTCACAGAGCCCAACCCCAGCAGAAAACCTTCTTGAAAGAAGAATGTCTTTAGTAATGTTACTGTCTGGTTCTTATGGGTCATTTCTGCTCAGAATGTATTGTCATAACTATAATTATGTTGTGCAATTTAAGATAAGCTGCTGTGGTTGAAAGTAGCTACAGTTTGCAGGTACAATAACCTTAACTTATGATAGGGAACAACTTTTGAAAAAAATAAAATTTTAAGTAAATTTTCAGCAGATTAAGTATTTCTTTATGTTAAGTAATTTGTGTTTCTATTTATAAACTTATGTTAATTTTATTAGCGGTAACTGATGATGGGCCTCTGATTTACTATTTGATATCGGAAAATCCACCCCCTACCGCTGCTTAAAATCTCCACACTGGTTAATTACTGATATATTTCGACCACAGGCAATTTTCTTTTATTATGTTTATGGTATAGTATCATATCAATTTCTACAAAATAATGGGTTTCACTAAGAAAATACTTTTTTGCCAAGCACTCTCTTCAGAGCCCCCTTAATCTCATTGTTCCTGAGGCTGTAGATGATGGGGTTTAGCATGGGAATCACCACCATGTAGAACACAGACACCACCTTGTTTTGGTCAGTTGAGTAGCTGGACTTGGGCATCATGTAAATGAATATGATGGTCCCATAATACAGAGTGACTGCTGTGAGGTGGGCACTGCAGGTGGAGAAGGCTTTGTGGTAACCCTCATTGGAGCGCATCTTCAGGATGGTTGTGAGGATGTAGATGTAGGAGGTGGCTATGACAAACACTGTGACCACAATGAGGGATCCAGCTGTAAATGACGGGATAAATGACCGTGGGGATGCGGCTATCATAACAAGAGTTCAAGTAAAGGAGCAAAATCACAGAAAAAATGATTGACTCGATTTGGCCCACAAAAGATTAAAAAATAGAAGGAAATAGTAAAAGAGGAAGCATTAATAAAACCACCTACATAAGCCACTATGAGAAACTGAACACACACTTGTGTGGACATTTTGGTGGAATAAAGCAGTGGGTTGCAGATTGCCACAAAGCGATCATATGCCATGATAGCCAGCAGGAAGCACTCAGCTGCCCCAAAGAATGCAGTTGAACCCAGCTGGGTACCACATCCGTAGTAGGAGATTGTATTTCTCTCCACCAGAAAGTTTTTAAGCATATTGGGTGTGACAGAAGTTGAAAGGCATATGTCCACAAAAGCCAAGTGGCTCAAAAAGAAATACATAGGATGATGGAGCTGAGAAGAGATTCTGATAAGAATGATTGTGCTGAGATTGCCAGATATGGTCACTAGGTAGATACATAGGATGGTCATAAAGAGTATGACTTGAAGGATTAGGTTGTCAGTTAAGCCAAGTAAAGTGAAACCTTTTACTGCTGTGTGGTTCCCATCCCTCGGGGAATCCATGAGGTAGCTGCTACCAGAGAACCTGTGGTGAAACATTACATTAAAGAAGTTGTAAATTTGATGGTTTCATTTTTATTAATACGCATAGAGGATATTGTAAACAAAATCGTTATTCAAGCTAAGTTAAAAATTTTTTTTCCACTTTAGAGCCCAGAGTTTATATTTATGGATAATGAGTCTTGTATATTTTTTTAGTCGTTTGTAGCAGAAGCACTAGAGGACATGCTTCAAATAATGAAGATATTTTTCTCGTTATATTATCAATTTTTAAAATGTACTTGATGTGGCTTTAAATCTAAACATTAAAAACATGATTTATGAGAATACCATATTGGAATGGACACTATAACAGAAAAGATAAATGTATAAATGTTGTATTATATGACAGATAGTTGAGTAATAGCTAACAATTATTGAAACTTTACTAAAAAGTAAGCACAGGGTTAAGAATTTTATGTATATTGTTCTGTATTAATATCCATGAAACAATATTGAGGATTTCAGATGAAGAAAATAATTTAACATTGTTAAGTAATTTATTTAAATTTACATAACAAGTGATGCAATCAAGTTGTGGATCTCAGGAATTTTGAATTCATTTCATTTTTTTAAGTAACTACACTATAAATGGAATTAAATAATACTCTCGATGAAGTTGAATCTCTCAGAAATGGGTGGATAACAAATTACCTAGTGTATAAAAGAAGAGCCTAATTAATTAGAAAGTTTATAATTTCCATCAGTAAACAAGATCATTTTTTTTAAAAGGAGAAATGCAATTTTCTTAATAGGATAAAGAAGAAATAGGAATTTCAAATTGAGATTATGTGTAAAGATACCTAGTGTAAATTTACTATGTGTGTTTAACATTTATAATTAAAATACTATTTTATCAAGTAGTCTGATCTGTAAACCTAAATACTATAAAACATTCTATGTTTAATACCTAGAACATTATTAAAGTATGTTTATTCAAACAATTCAAATCATTTGCTAAAGTAACAATATTTTATAATTGGAGTGTTATAGAATGAAAAAATTTTAGTTTCTACATAAAATACAGCTGAATAAATGTTCAGAACTTTACCCAGCTCATCACCAGGTTGAACCTCATCTCCACGTCTTCTGGCTGTATATTCTTGACTTTGTCAAAAGTATCAGGTTTGCATGCAAACTCATCATACAAAACAATATGTCCAAAATAAGTCTCGAAAGCATCACAAAGCTAATGAATTTATTAGCATTATGGTTGAGTGGCAAGTTTAGATATTCTGAAAGACCATGTGAGTTTCTGGCCTTACGGGTAGATAAATAAAGAACCCCGAAACCTTAATTATGCCTGTTTATCCTCCTAAATAGACTGTAAAAACTTAGATTAATTCCGCTGAGATTACTTGCTATCTGACTGTTGGATTCTTTTGTCGTTTCTCCACTACGGCTTATGAGTACACTACAGTTGTAAAGAATACATTATTTTCAAATGGTAAGAAATCATTACATCAGATTACTCACAAAAGCCAAAATCTTACCCCTTGAAAATAAGAATTCATTTATCTTACAGCAATAAATTCAAAGTCGTTGTTGTTATATAGTTTCCATGCTGTCTTTCATTATTGTTTACTTTTGAGGATAAATCTCTGAAGAGTCTAGAGATTCAAATGTGAATTCACAAGCACCAGGGGTCATTATCACATTCTCAGGTGAGTATTGAGCAGTTCACTTCACATAAACACAACAAATCTTTGAGTTCTGTCAATTTTGAACTCATTTTTTTCTTAATATCTAGATTTTGATGCTTTTTCAATAGTTATTGGTAATATAAATAATAACTTATAAGTAAATATTAGTTCTAAGTTTGCTTTGAAATTTCAGTATAAGTAATACTATATTTCAACGATAAAATGGTAACTTCAGCTTTATTTAACGTGTTCATTTTACAAGAGTTTATAGTGATTTATGGAAAACATTCCTTTCAATGCCTTAGGGTGCATGGAGTGGAATGTCACGTAAAGTTAAATTTTATTTCGTTTATTTGTTATTAAAAATTTTGGGCGTATCATTGATTAACAAAATCACATAAATTTCAACTGTATCATTCAACAGTAAGTCATGTATATTGCATTGTATATTCACCACCCAGAGTTAGATTTCCTTTTGTCACCAAATAGTTGACCTCTTTTACCCCATCTACCTCTCCCTTCCCTGCTTCCCTCTGGAAACTACTAATCCACTGTCCATGTCCATGAGTCTCTGTTTGTTAGTCATGTTTGTTTGTTGCTTTCAGTTTTATATCTCACATGTGAGTGACATCATGTGGTTTTCAACTTTTTGTCTGACATATTTTGCTTAGCGTGATTATCTCAAGATCTATCCATTGTGTCACAAATGGCAGTATTCCACCTTTTTTTATGGCTAATATTCCATTGTATATATGTACCACATCTTCTTTATCTAGTCATCTGTCATAGGACACTTCAATTGTTTCCTTGTCCTGGACATCATGCATAATGCTGCTATGAACCTCGGGGTACATATACCTTTGTGGATAAATGTTTTCAGGTTTTTTGGGTAAATACCCAGTAGAGGGTTTGCTGGATCATATGGTAGATCAATTCTTAGTGTTTTGAGGAAACTCCATACTGTTTTCCATAGTGACTGTACCAATTTGCATTCCCACCAGCAGTATATGAGAGTTCACTTTCCCCGACAATCTCTCCAACACTTATTACTTGTCCGGTAGATGATAATCATTCTAACGGGTGTGAATCAAATGGTTACTCTTTGCAAATGACATGATTCTCTATATAGAAAACCCTAAGGACGCCACTAAAACACCATTAGAAACAAGCAAATACAGTAAAGTTTCAGGATCCAAAATCAATGTTCAAAAATCCATAGTGTTCCTATACTCTAATAATGAATTTTCAGAAAAGAAATGTAAAAAGTTCCTTTTACAATCACTACAAAAGTAATATAATACCTAGGAATAAACTTAATGAAATATGTGAAGGACCTATACACTGAAAACTATAAGACAATGTAAAAAGAAATTAAAGAAGGTACAAAGAAGTGGAAAGATATTCTGTGATCTTGGATTGGAAGAATCAACACAGTTAAAATGACCTTATTACTTTAAGAATATACAGATCTAATATAATCCCCCCAAAATATTCAAATGGCTTTTTTTAAAGAAATAGAACAAAAAATCATCAGATTTGTGTGGAAGCACAAAAGACCCCAGATAGCCAAAGCACTTCTGGAAGAGAAAATCAAAGCCAGAGGTATCACTCTGCCTCACTTCAAATTATACCATAAAGTTGAATTTTAAATAACACAGTTATTTAAGACATGTGTATTTTCTTTTTTTTCTAGCTGAAAGTATAAAACAAATATCATTTAATTTGTAAATAGAGAATCGTGAAGTACAAGAGGTCTGAATGACTTCAAGATCAGACTTAGTCTGCAGACCTCAAAGGGATGACTACTAATTAGTGGCTTATTTAACTAGATGGAAGATGGTGGAAACACCTATTTTCAACCTGAAGGCTCAAGCTAATCCTCTCCCTAATCCTAATTTTAGAAAATCCTGTCTCACCTTGCTGATGGGCCCATTGATGGATATTCCACTAAAAATAGTAACCAACTTGCCTTCAGACTTTCCTCTTTGCCAAGTACTGTGCTTAACACATTTACATATATTTTCTCATTTAATCACTGCAATACTTTGGTGAGCGAAGTACTGCAATTATCCTAATTTTACAGAAAGTGGAGCGAGGCTTACTCTACTTGTTCAGTGTAATCAACTGGTATAATTCAATCCTGGTTTAAAATTCAGTTCAGACTGAGTGCTAGAATGTGTATACTAACTACTACTGTCTTTCAGTCAACTTTAAGACTCTGAGTGCCTAAGCGATCACCACTGGTTCTCGACTAGTCCCTGATTTACTCTCCTTTCTCCCCACACTCTACACTCAACTTAATTCCCTAAAATTGGCTAGACCTACACTGTGGTCCTGAGCACCAGGTCGGTACTCAGGATCCTAACTTACTCCCATGTGCCCACCAATGACCAGCTCCTGTTGCTCTTATCTCCTGATTTCCATCACGTGTCCACTTCTTTCCACTTGACACGGAAATAGCTGTCTACTTGATTTTCCCGTATACACATTTGGCCTCCGCCAGAACAGCCAAAGTGAGTTATTTATTAAAATAACTTAATATTACTCATTTTTAATGCTATCAGTTACATATATTGGTTAAAATGTCTGAGAAGAGATAACAGTTTTCCATGTTCCTTTCCTTTGCAAATCCAAAATACAACTCCCCAGAGGTAACTGCTTTTGACTCTAAACTATTTCGTGATTGAGATTCCTCAGTATCTGTAAATAATTTGTTTTAGTAAAGAAAAGTTATATTTTCCATCTATGATCCTGCTAGTTTCTCTTTTTATTTAATTTCAACATAATTGATACAAGGAGAAAATCAGTGGATTTCACACTGTAAGAGGATCATTATGCATATTATTTGTAGAATTTATATAACACGGCCAGAACAAAATAATAGGTTAAATGTCAAAAAGAATAAATTTTAATTCAATATTCCATTGCAAAGATGAAATAAAAAGTAATTTCTCACAGCTAACATGCAAAAAGAATGTTTTGGTACCAAGCTTTGAAAGATATACAGCAATAAACAAGTAGAGTTAAAGTGGAATCTTATATACAAGGTTATTATAAATAAGTTATTCAACTTTATTTTAGCTAAGTGGAGAATGAAAATAAATCTTCCTGTTTGATAAACCATCTTTTTAGTTTAATTAATGATCATATATTGAATATTTTATTCATATCCATATAACAGATTAAAAAAGAGCTCAGTTTGTTGTCATCTCAAATTCTACCTTACCTAAAAAATCAGTTTATCTTTTAAGTTTCCAGCTATTACAGCAAATCCTCTGGTTATACCTTTAATTTTAATCTAGGCTCACTTAAATGACTTGGAGTTTAAAATTTGTATTTCTAAACCTTATTCCAGGTTTAAATGATTCCAAATTTTTATATATTCACCTATTGACATTCTGCACACCTCCCCATTCACATCAATATACACAAAAATACACAGGTACACAAATAACTTCACTCTTTCCATCTTTTCAATATTATTTTTTGATATTCTAATCCGTTAAACTTTGGAATTTTGATATTCTAATCTGTTAGACTTTGGAATTTTATGTAATATACCGTTGCAGAAATGTTGCAAAAATAAGACCTGCGAGAAACCAAGCAGCACCTGAAGGGTTGGAGAACTCAGGTTTATTATGCCAGCAGTTGCGGAGGAGCTAGCACTCTGAAGATCTGTGCCAGGGGCTCAGTTGCAACTTTCCTTATATAAGGCTTATTTGGCATGGGCCAATTGGATAATTTATCCTGGGACGGTTACAAATCTCAGGAGTTGCTATGTGTTACAGGCAGTTACAAAGAGTTACAAAGCGGAGGAGTTGCTATGAGGTACAGCCAGTGGCATTTGTTGCAAAGCGCAGGAAATGCTATGGGTTACAGGAAGTTACATTTGTTTAGACAGAACAAGCAAAAAGGAGGATGAGTCTTTAGTTAATTTCCAGGTCACCCTGCCATACGACCTATGCAACAAGCATATCTACAGAAGCAGAACAAAGAGCTGATTATAAGGTTAGCCGTTTGAATGAAAATTTTTCTTCAATACATTTCACATTTATTTTACTTTAATTGTAGAAAATATCCTATAACCCCGTATTTCATAAGGAACAGGATATCTGTATACCTAGTCTCTTCAAGTCTCTTACCAAACATTGCTTCCTTATTTTAGTCGCCTGTACCTTAAGACAGTGTTCTGTAATTAGAATAAAGACTTATAAATTTTATATGCTGACTACAAAATACTAA
>NW_011889147.1:16794-18457 GCF_000151845.1 Pteropus vampyrus
GAAAAGAGAAAAGAAAGGAAAGGAAAAAAGAAAAAAAGAAAGAAAACAAAGAAAGACTCTTAAGGAAGAGAAGAGAAAAGCAGTTAGTTATCTACAAGGGAGCACCCATAAGACTGGCAGCGGTTTTCTCAAAAGAAACTTTGCAAGACAGAACGGCTTGACACAACATAGTCAAATGTTGAAACCCCACGATGTACAACCAAGAATACTTTATCTAGCAAAGGTGTCATTTAGAGTCAAAGGTCAGATAAAGAGTTTCCCAGATAAGGAAAAAGCTGAAGTAGTTCATCACCAACAAGCCAGTATTACAGGAACAGTTGGAGGGACATTTTTAAGAAGAAAACTCATGTATCAGAAACAGGTGGTAATGGGTAAAGTGAAGCAGAACAAGAAAAGGGAGGAAAGCAAATAAAGCTGAAATTTCAGGCAAATTCCTGGTTTTCCAATGACTATTATTTATATAGTAATAATATTGAAAAAATTATTCATTTTAATATTTTTAACCAGCATATTGGATTTTTAAAACAACTCTAATTGCATAACACAGTGCCAAGGTAACGTGACTGCAATAAGGACCCAATTTGGGGAAGAGAGTTGAAGAGAATAGATGTACAGATATCTTTATTCTAAAAAAGTAAGGATCATTAGATATTTTCTGTAATTAAAGTAAAATAATCACATGTGAAATATATGTTACATAAAGTTTCAGACTTTAACAAAATAGAACATCAAAATATAATTGAATGGATGGAAGAAATGAAAGATATATGAATTTATGTACGTGTCTGTATATTAATGTGAATGGTAGAGATGTACAGAATGTGAATAGATGAATATGTAAAAATCCTGGATATGTAATGGTATATGAAGTGGAAATACATATTTTAAATGCCAGGTTCTTAATTCAGTCTTAATTAACATTAAATTACATAGGACATATATTAATAGGTGGAAACTTGACAGATTAAAAAACTGATTTTTTTGGTAATGTAGAATGACAATGTACTGAGCTAGTTCATTACATCTTGTTAGGTAGACATGAATAAAATGTTGGAAAAATATATATGGTCATTAATTAAAGAACTGAAAACATTTTTTTTAATGTGGGGTAAGGTTTATATTTATTCTCTAGTGAGCTAGAATAGAGTAGCTTACTTGTAATAACGTTGCCTATGAAATTCCACTTTAACTCTACTTGTTTATTGCTATATATCTTTCAAAAGTAGATGCCACTGCATTCAGTGCTTATCTGTGAGAAATTTATTTTATCTTCCCAGTAGAATATTTAATTTAAATGTTTTCTCTTTTGATATTTAAGCTGTTGAGTATTTTGACGTTATTATAATAAATTTAACAAGAAATATCCATAATAATCCTCTCATACTTGAACCACTGGTTTTCTCCTTGTACCAATTATGTTCAAATTAAATAAAAATGAGAGCAAGCAGGAACATAGATAGAAACTATAAGTTTTCTTTAGTAAAGCATTTTATTTACAGATACTGAGGAATCTCAATCATGAAATAGTTTACAGAGTCAAGAGTGGTTACCTGCGGGGATTCATTCTTTGGATTTGTAAAGAGGAAAGGCACCATAGTTTTCTTTTCTGAGAAATTTTAACCAAGTGAATATAATTATAATAGCACTAAAAATGAATAGTATT
>NW_011889147.1:20052-21654 GCF_000151845.1 Pteropus vampyrus
CTTGGCACTCAACTAAAATGCTAACAAATTCGCTATCTTTGAGATGCTGTGCAGACTTACAGTTAATATATATCCAGAAAACTTTGAAATGAGATTCAACTTGGCTATGAACTGGGTGAATCTGGGTAACCTTCTGAACTTTTTAGGCTGTAACTTTATAAGCTGAATATTATGTTGAAACTAAAATTATTTCATTCCATAATGTTATAATTATAAAGCATTATTATGTCAAAAATGATTTGTTTGAGTAAATATATTTAATTATGTCCTAGATGTTAAACATATAATGTTTGCATGATGATTAGATTGACATTTCAAACTACATGATAAAACTATATTTCATGTGTAAACGTTAATTGTACATAGTAAATATACAGTAGTCAACTTCATTTATAATCTTAATATTAAAATTCCTTTCTATTTCTTCTCCATCTTATCAAAAAAATTGATAATTATTTAAAAATGGTCTCCTCTTACTGATAGAAAGCGTGAAGTTTCTGATTAATTAGGCACTTCTTTTATACGTTAGCCATCAGACAGTAGAAATAATAATTTGTTATCCACCCATTTCCAAATGACTTGATTTCATTATGAGTATTATTTAATTTTATTTATAGAATAGTTACTAAAGGAATGAACTGAATTCAAACTGAGATTCACAATTAGTTTCTACAACTTGGTAGATAAACTTAGGGTAACAGTTATCATTGTCCAAATAAGTATCTTCATCTACAAATAAAATAACTGTTCTTCAAATTATTTCATGGATATTAAAATAGAACTATATATCTAAAATTCTTAACCTCATGCCCGCCATTTAGTCAGCTTTCCAAATGTTAACTATTACTCAAGTCTCTATTACATACCCGTGTTTGTACATGTTTATCTTTTGGTTATACTGACCATTCCTTTTGCTGTTCTCGTAAGTCTTATGTTTTTAATGTTTAGATTAAAAGCCACTTTAAGTGTATTTTATAAATAGATAATACAAAGAGACAAAGATCTACATTATTTGAAGCAGATTCACTAGTGTTTGGACTAAAAATGATTTTCGAATGTAGAAGACTCATTACACGTAAATATAAACTCTGGGCTCTAAAGTTAAAAAAATCGAAACAAGTAATTTTTCATAATAATATCTGTGTGTATTAATGACAATGAAACTATGAAAATGTATAACTTCTTTCATGTAATGTTTCATCACAGGTTCCTTTGGTAGCAGAAAAATTATCTCATGGATTCCCTACGAGATGGGAACCATACTGTAGTGACAAGTTTCATTTTATTGGGCTTAACCGATAACCCAATCCTTCGTGTCATACTCTTTATGATCATCCTATGTATCTATCTGGTGACCGTATTTGGAAATGTCAGCACAATCACTCTTATCAGAATCTCTTCTCAGCTCCATCATCCTATGTATTTCTTTTTGAGCCACTTGGCTTTTGCAGACATATGCCTTTCAACTTCTGTAACACCCAATATGCTTGTAAATTTCCTAGTGGAGAGAAATCCAGTCTCCTATCATGGATGTGGCATGCAGCTCGGTTCAATTGCTGTCTTTGGGGCAGTTGAGTGCTTCCTGCTGGCTATCATGGCATA
>NW_011889147.1:22739-25355 GCF_000151845.1 Pteropus vampyrus
GTGTGATTTGATATAATATCGTGCCATAAATATAACAATAAAAGTAAATTGTTTGTCTGTTTGTGCTTTAAATGTATTTATCAATATGCCATTAGTCTCTTTGAAGCTTTTCTGTGAAGGTAAGGGATGGATTTTCTGATACCAAATTGAAAATCAGAAGCCCATATCGAGTTATTTACTAAATTCAATTTAACTTTAGAAACATAAATTAGTTAACATGAAAAAAATGTTTAGTCTGCTGGAAATCTGCTGAAAATTTTATTCTTTTTTTTCAAAAGAATAAAATATTCTTTTTTTATTCTTAACTATATCGTAAGTTAAAGTTATTCTGCCTCCAAACCTTTAAGACTGTGTCTGCTTTCATCAGCAGCTTTTCCTGAAATGAGCATGATCACTAGAGTTATGACAATATATTCTGAGTGGAAATGACCAAGTAGAACCACCAGTAAAATTACTGGAAACATTCTTCTAGCAGGAAGCTTATCCACTGGGGTTAATTCTGACCTGTGCTCCTTATCTCTGGCTTCAGTCTAATCATAGGGGAGCACGTCAAAGAACAGGACGAGATGACCCTGACTAACCTGTGAATTCTTCTGTTGGGTCTAAACAGTGACTTCTTTCTGGGAATGAGCAGAGTTCCTGATCTCCTCAGGACTGAGTGAACAAACTCTTCAAGTGGCTTGTTCATGGCCAGCCTCATTGCTGCTAAGGAAGCTGGAGGGAACTGCATTGTGTTTCCTGTGAAGCTAACTTATTTCTAATACTGATGACCACCACATTTCTTTCTCTTTCTCTGTCCTCTAGTTAATGTTTTAGACAGTATTTTTTTTGTTTATTGAATTTCCAGCACAAATTGTCTAAAACTAAATATCTTCTCTCACCTCAAACTGCTCCCATCCAGTGACCCATATCCCAGTAGGAGGTATCATTATTCAATCAATGTATTGATTCTGAACCCTTGAGGAATTTCCTTTTCTTCCTGCACACACCTCCAATCTACACACAGCCTTGAACATTCTGAGGCTAATATTGATCTACTTCTTTTCATTTTCATTGTTAGCACTTCTATTTCAAGCTACTGCCTTATACATTTATTTTACAGTAGTACTCATGCGATAGCTAATTTTATATCTCAAGTGGACTAGGCTATGGTGACCAATTATTTGGCCAAACACCAGAATTGATTATACTGTAAAGGAAATTCTTAGGTGTGATTAACATCAAAATCAGGAGAACGATTAACACAGATTACGCTCCATAGTGTTGGTGGACTTCATTCAATCAGTCAAAAGCCTTAAGAAAAAAATCCAAGGTCCCCTGTAAAAAAGAATTTCATCCCCAGGCTGCCTTGGAACTCAACACCAGGACATCAACTCTTTCTGGAATTATCCTTCTGACTGCCCTTGGGTCATGGAATTGCTAACTCACACATTGTGTGAGACAATTCCTTAAAATAAATATTTATCTAACTCCCCTCCTGTCTCTGTCTCTGTCTCTCTGTCTCTCTTTCTGTCTCTCTCTCTCTCTCTCTCTTTCTCTCCCTCCTTCTCCCTCTCTCTCTCTCAACCTGTATGTGTGCGTGTTTGTGTGTGTGTCTGTGTGTGTATTCATGTATACATGTATTAATATCCTGTTTATTTTCTTTCTCTGGGGAATTCTGACTAACAGAACCCTAAAACTAGCTATCCTTTTCCCTTTCACACTCTTTTCATTCATTCCCTATACACCAATCATGGCCATAAACCTAAATAGATTAGTTAACTCATTAATATCACCCAACGACCTTAGAATAAAGGTAACAATCCTTAACATGGCTTTCAAACTTATGAGTATGGCCCATATTTTCTTTCTATCTCCACTCTTCCCCAAACATACAAATTCTAGGAATCAATCATTTGGTCTTCTTTCAATCTTTAAATAAATCCATATTCTTTGCCACATCAATACACTCTCATATGCAGTAGCTCTTGCTGAAATGCATATTTCTCTTCACTTGGATAACGCCTACTTATGTTATAGGTAGCAATCTAAATGCTGTTTTTTGTCCTCTGGAAAGTCTTGTTGAGGTTGCAGAGAAAATTAAATCCAACTGTTAACCCACTGTACAGCCCTGTGTGTTGTCTTCAAAATATTCAGTGTACTTGCAAAGATTCGACATTTGTTTTTTTGCACTGTTGGAAGCTTCATATAAACAGCTACAATGTCTTTCCTTTTTCCCTATTTTCACACAGTTCCTGGAACATAGTAAGCATAAATGCTTAGTTGAATGAAAGAATTAATGAATGCGTGAATGGATGGCCGAATGACACTATTCCTTTGGCATGAGCCAGTGACTCTGCTGGCCTTGAATCCTGGCCACTATCTGTTGAATGCTGCATGCTAATTCAAGTGATTGAATGTTTGTGTCAGATATTGCTACAACTGTGACAGGCCATTACATAAACTCATGCTCACCACAATTATGCCCTTGCGTTTATACTAAAGAACTCAAATTGGCGATTAGAATCCCAGCCTAGTTTGTAAATGTCTTGTAATTACCCTCTCATGAATGTCTTTCTTATGTATTTGCATGGTTGGAGAGTTAGAAGATCAAGAAGTCAAATGTTACTCCTAGTA
>NW_011889147.1:25607-27602 GCF_000151845.1 Pteropus vampyrus
TGTTCTTGTGATTTTATTAACATTTTCTTTTCTCTAGCTTATTTTAAGTATATAGTATATAACACAAAATATGTGTTAATCGACAACTTATATTATTAGTAACAAATACATTCGTCTCACCCAGATGGAATCACTTCTGATTTTCACAGCATGATATTATGGGAATTCCTTTTCCCAGCCTGGTACTCTAGGCTGGGAAGCGTGGTGTGAGCCTGGGACCTTTCACTCCAGTTATATACAGATTTTCTACTGTGCAAGGTTTTTGGGCTCCTAACCCCTACATTGTTTAGAGGTCAATTGTACTTCATTCCTAGAGAACTTGACTCATGTTGGATATATTCCTTTCAACCCAACACTTTCTGCTCAGAATAAGTATGGCGGCTTCTATATTAGATATGTCAGACTAACTTGTATTAGGACTTCTTTCTGGTACAAAATAAATGAGAAGATACATAAATATCTTTCAGTGTTTTAAGACACAGACTTCTGGTTCAATTGAAGATGATGTAGCACTATTCATCTAGGGGCCTCCATTTTATTAAAAAAAAAAAACAAGCATAGGAAGATATGAAGGAGGAAGATGAAGACAGATGCCTAGGGACTTAGGGACCTGAGAAACAACATAGCGGCGAGTCTCTGGATTTCTTATCACTTTTAAATTCAGGACTGGGTTCTACACAAACCTCCAACTCAGAACCACTGGAGAACCACTGGAGCCCAACAAGGAGCTGAACTTACTTGGAAGGCAGGAGTCACACACATCAGTGTCACACTGTCCCTGGGGAGAAGACAACAGGGAAGTTGGTAGAACTGAATGTCCACCTCACTCATCTGCAAGGAGGCAGTGTGAGTCAGCACTCCATTTCTGCCAGCGTTGTGTCAGTAGTGCCCAGCAGGAAGCTGAACATACTCATTCACATGGTTGTTGCAGTGACACCTCAGCAGGAGAACTTCCTTCTGAAAAAGATTGACTGTGTTCCAGATTCTCATACTATATAATCTTAAATATCTATGATATAATAAAAAACCCCTTGTCATAGCACATAGGAAAATAATCACAGCTTCAACGAGAAACAAATACATATGCCACCATCAAAATGAATAAGATGTTGAAATCATATGACAAGAATTTTAAAGCCATATCTGATAAATGCTTCATCAAGCAATCATTAATTTTCTTGACACAAATGAAAAAAATAGTAAATATCAGCAAATAAAGTTGTAAAAATAACCAAACGAAAATTATAGAACTAAAAAGTAGAGTCAGTGAAGTTAAAAACTAAAACAACTTGCTGGATGGGCTCAATAATAGAGTGAAATGACAGGATAGAATCAATCGACTTGAAGAAACACGCATAAAAACATCTGATCTAAATGAGAAAAAATAGACCAGAAAAGTATAGCACTACATGCATCTATGGTACAATAAAAATGAGCTAACATTCTGGTAGTTCCAGAGGAGAGTAGAAAGAAAGGGAGACTGAGTAAGTATTTAAAGAAATGATAGCTGAAAATTTCACATATTTCAAAGATTTCAGGAGAGATTCAGGAACTATAGAATACCTCAAACAAGATAAACCCAAAGAAATTCATACCAAGACAAAATAAGTAAAGTTCTAAAAATTAAAAAGAAAAATCTTGAAAGCACTCAGAAAAGGCTTATTACTTATTGCAAAAAAAACAATATCAAAAATAATAACTTTCTCATGTGAAATCATAAAACCAGAAGGAAGAGGCAGAATATTTTTCAAGTACTAAAAGGAAAGAATTGTCAAATGTAAATACTACATCAGATAAAAACAGCCTTCATGAATGAAGGAGAAGTAAAAAAATTTCAGATGAGAGAAAGCTAAGAAAATCTGTTCCTAACAAATCTACCATTAAGTAATGGCTAAAAGAAGTCTATTGAGAAAAAGACCTGTAACTTCAATATTTAAATTACCCTCTCATATTGCAATAAAAATATATAAATGGTTACCCTCAACTTCTGTCCTT
>NW_011889147.1:28355-29931 GCF_000151845.1 Pteropus vampyrus
GAAGAACGACTGAGCAGGAGCAGATCTGCCAGCAAACAGCATTTTGGAGATTTGGGACCTGCTCCTTCTTATTCTCATGTTGCAATCCACTCTACTTCTTGATAATGATGTCAGTGCTTTGAATAGAAGTGTGAAGTGAGGAGGCTTATATATTGCAGGAAAATATTTTGATGGTTTTAAGTTGAAGGACATATTCTTACATGGGGTCAGACAATCCTGGAAGGGGCCTGGGAAAATATAATGGACAAGAAGTACAGGAATTCACCACTGAGTAGTACTTGGGCATGGAAAATGATGGTTGCAAAAAGCAAAATAAATCCCTTTGAAGTGCCTCTGCCTACCAGAACTTGTCAGAAGAGCTATAGGAATGATGGATCACAATGTTAACCTTCAGAGATATGTAAAGTAGGTTGAGGTATCTAATGTACTCATTGCCTGCTGCCACAAAGGACTATTGGTACTTAGATGTCTCAGAAGAGTTTCTTGAATTATTCTGTTGAGGGATGGGAAGAAAAGAGAAGAAAAATAGAGGACCATTCTGTGTAAACTGAATTTCAGAAAGAATCGTCTTGTTTTCTACAGCTAAATAGTCACAAAGTCCAAGTAATAGTTTTCTTCCTTACTATTCCCTACTTCAATTCTAATACTTCTTTTCATATGACTCAAAAGTTATTTTATTCGGAAGGATGTTGATATGACCCAACTAACCCTAACCAAGTAGTAATCTAAAGGTTTTGAATATGTGACATGCTCTGGGAAACATAAGAACACTCGCCTTCATTTTCATTAAACAAGGGGGAAGTATTTCCAAAGGACACCATGGCTTATAGATGCCCCTTTGGGAAGGCAGCCTGGCCTTTATGAGTCGCCGGGCTCCACAAGCATTTCTGTGCACGAGAACCTTTTTCTCAAGGGGGCAGGCAGAAACAGCCCTGGGAGATTTCTTGCCTTCCTTTTCCTCCACACATACAGATACCCACCCTCATCCACACAGCATGTATGTAACTATATTCCTTGACCGAGGAGAGCATTCAGGGGTTTACATTGCCAAGCATTCAGTCCACAACTACTTGTAACACTAAGCGGACAACAGTTGCTTTATAAAACTCTCTTTGGCATTCAGCTTCAACAGTACTGGCTCTGAAGGTGAGTGCAATAGTCATGGGTTTTGTTTAAATAATTGAAATTTTTATTTGTTCAATAAGAAATTAAGAATAAAAGAAACTGTCTCATCAACATAGCTCTTGGCCTCTGTGGACACTGTGGCCTCAGTAAGGGATGCACTGCAGAATGCTTTTCTGACCACCCAAATCAGGCCACCCAGAAGTCCCCAGGGCAGTGTGGATGGTCTGCAGCAGCCAAAGCCACTGACGAAACTGTGAAAGGAAATCGGGAAGAAACTACTGGGTATTCAGGTTAGAGGAGGCTCACAGTCCTATGACCATCAAAAGTGCCCCATGTGTTGAGGGGAAAGATCGTTGAGAGTGAGAGTGCCTGACTCAGGTGTGCAGGCTTGAATAGGATGCCAATATGAAGAGCTCTAGAAAGAGCCCTGCCATATGTTGAAAGAAAAACT
>NW_011889147.1:29981-36036 GCF_000151845.1 Pteropus vampyrus
AGAGTGAGAGTGCCTGACTCAGGTGTGCAGGCTTGAATAGGATGCCAATATGAAGAGCTCTAGAAAGAGCCCTGCCATATGTTGAAAGAAAAACTGTATATACTTCAAATCAAAAAATTAAATAACTGAAAACCTACCAACACTTCATTCTTACCTGATGAAAATAGTTACTTAGCCCTGATGTGTGATCAAACACTTTTGAGTACTTTATAGATATCATTTCTTTTAATCTCACAACACAGGTGCATTACAGGAACAGTTATTTCCATTTTTCAAATGAAAAAACAGAGAGAGATTGTCATGTGCAAGTTAAAACAACTGGCTAGTGGGAGGGACGTGAGTTTTCTCTCTCCATCTCCATGAGTCTGCAGTCAGCAGACATTGAAGCTCACACAGCATGCACAACGATGCAGGGATGGTCCCTCTGAACTGTGCTTGAGACAGAAGAAAAAGAGCACAAATGCTTCTCAGTGCTCGGCACTGTTCCTCAGACCAGTGTAAGTTCAAGGGTGACAAGGAACATTGTCAAGAATCTGAAAAGTGTGCCATAGGTGGAATGGCCAAGGGAACTATGGATGCTCAACTTTAGAAAAGGAAAGGCAGTAGAGGCATGTTAGCTATATATGAATATTTCGAAGTTATTTTTTTATAGAAAGGAAATTCTTTGTGTCCTTTATACCATTAAACTTCTGAAGGATCATTGATAAGATTAAAAATATTTTTTTTAATGATAGAGCTAACAGCAATGGCAGTAAGCTGCCTGTCACTGAGTAATTTAAGTACACTTAATGAAGATCAGTCAAAGAAGAAATAGACACATTCTTTTATGAGCTGCAGGACTCAACTATCGATTCACTGTACCTCACATTCATTCATTCGAACTAAGTTCTACCATTGGAAATACTAAATGCTTTCTTATCTACAGTAAGACAAAAAAAAAAACGTTTAAGATACTAAGACATTTTGAAGATATTTGGTACCAATATTTATCACTCATGGTAAACATTTAACACCTTATAAACTAAAATAACGTTGTTAGCAGAAAATGTGTTTCTATAAAAATTAGAATCACTAACAGTTGAGTAGAAATCTTTCTTATTAACATGACTCTTAAAAGCACAAAACTTGCAAGGAACCACGTATAGGAAGATATATTTAGAAAAATAATCAGAGACAGATTATGAAGCTCCATGAATACATGCTATGAAATTTGACATAGAATCCATCCAGCATTTCAGATATGATAATTTCTCAGGAGACTAGGAAATACTTTATTGATAATATTAAGTGAAAGTGTAAATTATGAAAATGAAATATATAATATCACAAATATCTAAATACTACTTATGCTTCAGTATTAAAAATACATGAAAATGGAATAAGTATTATATGAATATAGATTGTGAGGCATTGTTAAAAGGTTTGTAGGTGAATCTTTACATATTATATTTGTTTCCAAATATAATATGTAAATCCGTAGAGTTTGCCTGTAAGGATTGTTATTTAGTTGAAGTTCCTGGAAAGAAAAGTGTATATAAGTGAAATTTTCAGGTCACTAAAGACCCAAATAAAAATATTTTATAATATTTTAAAGAAATATTTTAAAATTATTTTCATTTTTCTATTTTCTCATTCTGATAGGTATACTTTTCTCATTTTTACTGAATCTTTAGTATGCCTTGAAATCGTTGCATTACACTGCAGTGATTTCTCTGTGTCTTCCCCTATTATCATTAATTCTACTTTCTCATGACTGTCTCAAAACACAGGAACTTTTTTGCCTTTGTGACAATACAGTAGCAAAACATGGAGAAATCTAAAACAAATGGATATTCTCATTTCCTTCAACAAGAATAATGCACAGAGAAGATGGAGGTTGGAAACCACACCAGCGTGACACAGTTCATCATTTTGGGGTTAACAGAGGATCCTTCACTTAGTGTCATCTTCTTCGTGATATTTCTCGGAATCCATATTGTCACTTTAATGGGCAATGTCAGCCTAATCATGTTAATCAATAGCAGCCCTCAGCTTCACACCCCAGTGTACCTTTTCCTCTGTCATTTGGCCTTTGCGGACATCTGGTTATCCTCTTCAGTCACACCTGTCAAGCTTATGGGCTTCCTGAAAAAAGGTATCTCTCTGCCTATTGCTGACTGTGTGGCTCAACTCTATACTATGGTCAAATTTGGGACCACTGAGTGCTTCCTGCTGGCTGCCATGGCCTATGATCTTTATGTAGCCATCTGCTCACCACTGCTCTACTCCACTCACATGTCCCCCAGAATCTGCATTCTCTTATTGGAGATGTCCTACTTGAGTGGATATTTGAATGCTTGGACATTTAATGACTGTTTATTGAGTCTGTCTTTTTGTGGACCAAATCAGGTAGATCGCTTTTTCTGTGATTTCTCTCCTTTGTTGAAACTTCCTGCTCGGATATCTCCATTATTGAAATCATCCCTTCCATCTCTTCTGGATCCATCATTGTGGTCACAGTGTTTGTCATATCTCTCTCTTACATCTGCATCCTCATCACAGTCCTGAAGATGCGCTCCGCTGAAGGGAGACACAAAGCCTTCTCCACCTGCACCTCCCACCTCACTGCCGTTACTCTCTACTATGGAACGATCGCTACTCAACTGACCAGAACAGAGTGATATCTCTGTTCTACACAGTGGTGATCCCCATGTTGAACCCTCTCATCTACAATCTGAGGAACAGAGATGTGAAGGAAGCCCTGAGAGAGGCAACTGTCAGATTACATTTGTAGGATCCATTCTTATCCGATGAACTATAAAGTTTTGGTTTACCTGTATCACACTTAGGACCTACCTAATAGGTATGCTGTGTAACTGATTGCTTGAATTAAATTTATGCCTCCTCTAACTCTCATTTATATTCACTAGTAAACCAAATATTGATACTGTAGTTGTTACTATTCTAAATACCCATAGGTTGCAAGTACTTTTTCTCATTTAATTAATCTTGCAAACAATAATTTGCACTCACTATTACATATATTAACTGGGTTATTCCTCACCAAAACCCTATGAAGTAGCACTATTATTTCTGTTTTACAAAAAAAATCATTTGGGGCACAGAGACATTAAGTACATTGCTGCAAGTCATGCAGCTAGGATATTGTGGCACCAGAGTTTGTATCCAGAAAGTCTATGTATAAAACCACTATGCTTCTCTATTTTTATTCTCAGTAATCCCATAATTGTGGAATTATTAATTTCCCTCAATTTACAGATTAGAATTCTGTGTCTTAACGAAATTTAATAGTTTATCTGAAGAGATGTGGACTCAAGTCCTCTGATTTTAGGAATCAAGTTATTTGGTTCCAAGCATTTAATATGGACTGTAATGTCTAAATCAGTCTAATGACTTCAGCACTGTTATTCACCAAGAAGGTTTGAGCAGAGCAATGAAGCCTAAGTTGTTACTTCGTATCAGTCTTTTGAACAAATTCTACTCCCAAGATCTGGGCTGTGAAGACCTGTGAAAACAGGCATGAGGATAGAAAAACTGCTGATTCCCATCTCTTAGGATGTCAGGTCTGGGCACCACAGTCACGTGATTTGATAGAAGTCTATCCATATTTGAACAAATAATAAAAATATAGTCCTATTTGGCATAATGTAGACTTATTTGTAGGAATTATAAAGGGTACCTTTTAATTCTTACCATTGAAATTAATTTAACAATCATAGTTCCTTAGTCTGCATTTATAAGGAAATTAGAACCCATTAAAAGAACTAGAAATATTGTCAGAGATTGCACTAAATATGTTTCTTGTATAACAATCTGCCCTCATTTACTTCATCACCATGAGACTAGAAAGAGTGCAGAGATTTTCTGTAGTCAGGCATTCCCAGACCGAAGCACAGCTGTTGAGAGCAGCCGAAAGCAAGAATTAGATCATAAAAGTCCACGTCTCAGTGTAATGGGATGAAGAAAGTGATGATTGGGAGATATATGATGTGATAAAATGGAAAATATTTATAATATACTGCTAAGTAAAAATGCAGTGTATCTATAATATTGCAAATTTTAAGTGGAAAATACATAACAAAGATCAAAAGGTAACACAGATAAATTTAAAAATATGAAATGATTTAAATTATGGGTAAAGGATAACCCTACTCAGGACCAAATATGTGCTATTTCCCTCCCCGCACCAACCAATTGGAAAACCACTATTTTCTAAATATGTGGACATCAGTTTGGTGCCCAATTTTAAGAATTCATTTGTGATACTAATTTGAGACAGTGTCAGACTTTACAGGTTTAAGGGCTCAGTTCCACAAGACTGTCCTCACTTCAGACACACATTGTAAGTGATGGGTCCCCAGGGTACTAACACTTCTGTCCCGCTGGCTATGAAGTTAGGGATTAGCCCACAACTCTCTCCCATGTTTGAGTACTATAACCCTCTCCCAGGTTCAATAATTTACTGGAATGGCTCACAAAACGCATGGAAACATTTACTTACATTTACCAGGTAATTATAAAAGGTATCAGAAAGGATACAAATTAGTAGCCAAGTGAAGAAACATAACTGGAGATCTGGAATGGCTCCCAGGGCAGGAGCTTATGTCACATGATACTGGAGTCACCATCCATCTGACACTTGGATGTGTTCACCAACCTGGAAGCTCTCCACTCCATTGTTTAAGGATTTTTATGGAGGCTACCTGACCGGCATTAAGTCAATGTCCAACCCTGTCTCTTCCTTGTAGAACAAGTGGGCAGACAGAAAGTTACCAGCTTCTAATCATGGCTTGGTCTTTCTGGTGACCAGCCCCCATCCTGAAGCTATCCAGGAACCCAACAACAGTTGCTTCATTAAAACAAATCATGCTCTTGCCATTGGTATTTTGATAGGGATGCACTGAATCTATAGATTGCTTTGGGTAGCATGGCCATTTTAACAATGTTGATTTTTCCTACCTATGAACACGGTATGTGCTTCCATCTATTTGTATCTTCTTCAATTTCTTTTTTCAATGACATAATTTTCTTAGAACTGGTCTTTTACCTCCTTGCTTAATTTGATTCCCAAGAATTTCATTCTTTTTGATACAATTGTAAGTGGGATTGCTTTCTTAATTTCTCTTTCTGAAAGTTCATCATTGGTGTATAAAAATATCACTGACTTCTGAATATTAATTTTGTATCCTGCTACTTTATTGAATTCATTGGCCAGTTCTAACAGGTTTTTTAGTGGAATCTCTAGAGTTCTCTACATATAGTATCATGTTATCAGCAAATAACGAGAGTTTTACTTCTTCCTTTCCAATTCGGATGCCTTTTATTACTCTTTTTTATCTTATCACTGTGGCTAAGACCTCCAACACAGTGTTGAAGAGAAATAGTGAAGGTGGTCATCCTTGTCTCTTTCCTGATCTTAAGGAAAATGCTTTTACCCTTTCCCCATTGAGTATGATGTTAGCTGTAGGTTTGTCATATATTGCCTTTGTTATGTTGAGGTATGTTCTTTGTATTCCCACGTCGTTGAGAGTTTTTATCATAAATGGATGCTGGATTTTTTCCAACACTTTTTCTACGTCTATTGATATGATCATATGGTTTTCATCTTTTGATTTGTTAATATGATGTATCACATTAATTGATTTGTGGATATTATACCAACCTTGCATTCCAGGAATAAATCCAACTTGATCATGGTGTATGATATTTTTAATGTATTGCTGAATTCGGTTTGCTAATATTTTGTTGAGGATTTCTGCATCAATGTTCATAAGAGATAGTTGTCTATAGTTTTCTTTTTTTGTAATGTCTTTGTCTGGTTTTGGAATCAAGGTAATGGTGGCATCATAAAAAGAATTGGGGAGCTTTCCCTCTTCTTGAACTTTTTGAAAGAGTTGAACAGATATTTTTCCAAAGAGGAAATACAGATGGCCTATAGACATGAAAAGATGCTCAAGGTTACTAGACATCAGAGAAATGAAAATTAAAACCACAGTGAGATATCACCTCACACCTGTCAGAATGGTGATCATCAATAAATTAAAGAACAACAAGT
>NW_011889147.1:36086-36501 GCF_000151845.1 Pteropus vampyrus
AGAAATGAAAATTAAAACCACAGTGAGATATCACCTCACACCTGTCAGAATGGTGATCATCAATAAATTAAAGAACAACAAGTATTGGCGAGGACGTGGGGAAAAGGGAACTGTCATACACTGTTGGTGGGATTACAAATTGGTTGGTACAGCCACTGTGGAAAACAGGCTGGAGGTATCTCAAAAAATTAAGAATGGATATACTTCTTGACCTAGCATTTGCATTTCTGAGTATTTACCCAAAGAAAACCAAAACAATAATTTCTAAAGATCTATGCACCCCTATGTTCATGGCAGCACAGCTTACAATAGCCAAGATATGGAAGCAACTAAATGCCCATCAACAGACAATTGGATAAAGAACTTATGGTTCATATATACAATGGAATATTAGTCAGCCATTCAAAAAATGAAA
>NW_011889147.1:36551-39049 GCF_000151845.1 Pteropus vampyrus
TGGTTCATATATACAATGGAATATTAGTCAGCCATTCAAAAAATGAAATCTGCCATTTGTAACAACATGGATGGACCTAGAGGTTATTATGCTGAGTGAAATGTCAGACAGAAAAAGATAAATACCATATGATTTTACTTATATGCAGAATCTAAGGAACAAACAGAACAACCTGATCAAGAACAAGCATAAATATAGAGAACAATCTGGTAACAGCTAGGGGGTGGGAATTGCACGAGTGGGAGAATGGGATGAAGGGTTAAAGAAGTACAAATTAGTAGTTGATTGATGGTCACAGGGATGGGGAGCATGGCCTAGGGAATGTAGTTAGCATTAATGTAATGGCTGGGTGGGAAGCCAGAGAAAAGAAAGAGCAATCAGGGGGTTTGTTTTATAACCTATATAAAAGTCTAACCACTGTACTGTATACTTAAAAGTAATAAAACAAAATTTACAAATATATAGATCAGAAAAAAAATGCTGCTGTCACTCAGGAAATTGCAGGTGTTGTGTAGCTTTGTGTCAGGAACAGGGCAACGATCAAACATTAGAACGAAAGATGCTCCTAGTTCCCCTGTTACTCAGGAAATAACAAGGGTTTTTGGGAGATTTGTGTCAGGAACTGGAGGCATAGACTGAAGATACATTTCTATATGTCACAGTCCATCCATTGGTGTGTGGCTGTGGATACATCATAGAAAAATAATCATAAAAGTCCAAAGGTACTTGCTCATAACCAGAATCCCATACAGTGGACCATTAGCCCGTCATCAAGTCATATGAAAATCTCCCCCATGTAGAGCCTATTCAGGTTTGCAGGCTTCCATTTGACACTGTTGGCTTCTAAAGGCAAGAGTGATCTCAGCAATATATGGCTTCACCTTTCCAGGAATCGAGTATGATTACCTAAGAGATAATACCATCTCTTGCTCTGAGTCTCTTTTGAGGTGTTACTGTAATACTGTATTTTTGATAAAGAACATTTCCAACTGTTCTATAAGAATTCCAGGTGCATCCTGACTCCCATGACATCTCGGAGCTTTAGTTACATGAATTCTACTGCAGTCCAAAATATAAAGGCTAGTATCCTTCCGACACTGTAGACCCATACTTCAGAGGTCAGAGTGTTCATAGGTCTTCTGTATTTTGCCTCAGGTATCATTTGAGCTTTGCGCATTGGGAAATAATTTGAGTCAAAGACCATTGACCAACATTAACTACCGTATCTATTTAGATTTATATATACTTCCTGTCGTGCTTTCAATAATTCATGAGATGATGTGAAAGGGGGCCTCAAACATTGAAAATTTTCTTTCATTGTGACCTCAGTGTGTATGATGAATTTTAATTCTGGCCTTGAAGTCATTTTACAGATAGATACTGGATAGTCATTTATTTCATAAATATTTGTTGAACTTTTATTATATTCTAGGAACTGAGTAAACATTGAAGATATGTTGATGAGTAGAACAGAGTTCTAATGCAGTTTAGTTTTTCGTGAGGGAAATACTAGGGCATAAATAAAGATTATAACTACAGAACATGATAAATGGTGTGGGAGAAAGTCAATTGGGTTGATGTGGCTTATAAAGAGTAACTGTGACGATGTGAGTGGTGTTACCTTAGAGTGACAAGCACGTCCAATTGGAGTAGGTGATAGTTGAGTAGAAAATTGAAAGATGAAAAAGACCCATTGATACGGAGAGTGAGGGAAAAGCTGCTAGACAAATCGAAAAGTGCCAAATCCTGATGATGTCAAGAAATAAAGAGACAATGGTGACCCAGGAAGAGAGAAGTACTCAGAAAGGCTTAGATCATGGGGAGCTTCATAGAACATGGAAAAGTGCTTGACTTTTATCCCTACCATTGAATGGTGGTTTTAGTAGGTCTAATCTAATGTGAGTAGTTTTTTAAAGATCGTTCTGGTTGTATGAAAAATTAATAAACAGAAGAGTGGGAGCAGGGGACCAATGAAGTTAATATTCAAGATCTGTGATGATGGTACATTGGACTAGTTCAGTTTTAGTGTAGTTAGAGAGAAATTAACCTGTTCAAGAAATAGTTTAAGTAAGAGACCAAAAAGGACTTTGCCGGTGGATTAGTGTGGGAAGTTAAAAATTAAAGAAGGTGAGGAACCCTCAGCAATTTTTGGCTTGTAGTATTTGGTGGATGTAGATAGGGCGTCATTTATTAAGAGAGAAAAAGTGATTTTCATGTTATCTATTGCTGCAGAACTAGTCACTCTAAATTTAATTGGCCTTAACAAAACTATTATTTTATATTACATTATATTTGTGAGTCAGAAATTCATCTTCGATTTGGCACATTCCTTGTTCACATATACTAAGCAGGAGTCACTTACTGATATTCAGGTGGTATCTGGGCATATCTAGAGTCCATGATGGTTTCACTCAAATGCCTGGCACTTTGGCAGGGGTAGCTTGAAAGGTTGTTTTCCATGGAGTCCTAAGAATCTTTCCATATGGTCTTACCTGCAT
>NW_011889147.1:40339-41477 GCF_000151845.1 Pteropus vampyrus
GGTTTCACTCAAATGCCTGGCACTTTGGCAGGGGTAGCTTGAAAGGTTGTTTTCCATGGAGTCCTAAGAATCTTTCCATATGGTCTTACCTGCATAGTAGTTGAATTTCTCACATTGGCTCTGACTCCAATAGCAAGTATCCCAATGGACTATAAAGGAATCTGCAGTGTTTTTTATGACCTAGCCTCAGGAGACCCAGAATATTTATTTATCCTGTCTTCTCTTGGTGAAACAAATCACTAAAACCAGTCCAGATTTAAGGAGATGGAAATTAGATCACACCTTTCACTGAGAAAAATAACAAAGATTCTGCAATCATCTCCAATGTTCCATAATTCCTCTGACCACAATACTTCCATATTTCCCACCTGCCTGAATACATTCATACCCTTCTACATTTCCCTAAAACATTATGCCATCATAGCATCAGCTTTGGCTCTGTCATCCTGAGATTTAGATCAAATTCAGGCATTGGTGATGTCCTTGGGCTCACTCAAATACAGTCCCTCTATTTTGAAAACCTAGGAACTAAATACACAAGGTGTATGTCCCTTATACACCTATCAGGCACTGTTGATACATGAGTAGAAAAACTTTAGTAAATACTCCTGTTCATAAAGGGGAATACAGGAGTCACATAGCAGCAACACAGGCCTATAGAAATTAAAAAATCCAGTGAGACACCTGTTGCCATTTTCTTGATCAGGGACCAGTCCTGCTTCTTACTAATAAGTTTCTGTGGCTCTTGACTCTGCCTTCTGAGCTTATAATTCAGTCCTCTGAATCATCTTTCATTTTATAGGGAAAAAATAGCCCATGTTATAGCTGAGTAGATTTTTTGGCCTGTTTCCTGCTCATTCTAGATTGAGAGTCCAAAGACCTCTTCATTTTCTACTGTCCTTTACAGTCTAAGCAGGTATCATTTCTTCAAAACCCATGTGAGATATTATATCCCTATGCCTTATTTATTTTGTAACTGGAAGTTTGTACCTCTGGACCCTCTTCACTTATTTTGTGTACCAGACCCGCCGCCCCCCCCCCCCACCACCACCTGTCCTCACCTCTAGCAACTATCAGTCTGTTCTACATATCTATGAGTTTTGGAAGTGGTTTTTTCTTTGTTGTTGTTCACTTGTTC
>NW_011889147.1:44827-47239 GCF_000151845.1 Pteropus vampyrus
GGTTATTTAAAGGGTTGTTTATTTCATTTCTAAATATATGGGTATTTTCTAGTTATCTTTTTGCGATGATTTCTAGGTTTATTGCATTAGATATAGAGAAGATATTTTAAGTACTTGAAAATTATTAAAATAGGTTGAAACTTGCTTTATTCCCCCAATATCTGCTCAATTTTTAAAACTATAATTTATTGAAAAATGATGTCTTTTCTGCAATTGTTACTGTATTCACATATGTTCTATCTGTATTCAATCTTGTGGTTCAGATTTGCACATTATATTACTCAAGAAAGTGCATTAAAATCCATTATGAAAAATCTAAGAATTACTTTTTCTATTTGGTGTAGCAAAGAGCTGAGTTTTATATTTTCCTTAACTATTATTTTCTTTCTTAACTAAGGAGGTTAACATGTACCAGGGCATTATGTAGAACTGGCGACAATTGCTATAAATCCTATCAGGACCAACCAGCAAAATAGATTTTTGTTAAACTTACATTTTCGGCATAGGCTCACTGGTAAATAGCCATGTCATTTTGGCAAAGAACTTAAGAATTTTGCCAAATAAAAACTAGAAGATTGTCCAGGACTTTATGTAGTAGCACCTCTTTTATAAAATGCAAAGCATTCCGTAATTTCTCTGAGAACCTTGTATGTGCACAGAGGGTAGATGGCCCATTTCCCAAATACCACCACAGAGGGTCCTTATGTTCTGCTCGTGATTGAGTACAGAATCCTAAACAGTATAGGATCCGTATAGAGTCTGCACAGCGTTTAAGATCCCAGATGGCAAGTATCATCCTTCCCTCTTAAGACGTAACAAAATCCTTTGACTTTTCTAAGGACAATTTGACTATGTGAACATTCTAATTCCCCTAAATCCTGACTTAAATGGAATGCCCACTGTGTTACATGCAACATTGATTCAATATATAACAAAAATGATTCTTTAATTATAAAGTACATCTACACTGAAAAGATATATATATATGAAATACGTAATGTTCTGTGCTCTATGCTTCCTGATTGCAATGATTCTTATACCTGGAAACAATGCTTGCTGGGACCCTGGAATTATACCTGATGGTGTTATAAGATATGTTGTTCACAATTATAATAATGAGACTTCTAAGCTAGGATGGCTCCTCTGCCTTTGTTTTCTCTTATGATCCAATATGGAAACATTGGATCACAATGTTTTCTATGAGGATTATGCTTGCCAAAGAGAAATGCCTGCTATAACGGCTGGCATGGTGTATTTTTCAGTTACGATGTTCAATATGGTTGTTTTGCATACAGTTTAGTCATTATTTTTCACTAGGCACTGGTCATTGTCTTTGAATAATTATCAGTAGACAAAATTGAGGCTTGAGTTGTTTGTTTGCTTATTCAGTTTACCCCAAGGTCCACCTGTCCTGGACCATCTTATGTCTAAGTTCAAGGCTCGAGAAGACTCTCTAGATATCCAGGGATGTAAGTCTATGCAAGACTTGATCACATCAGGTTTCCTCTTATTCTGTGGATATCTGTGAGGTGTGACCATCAGAAGTCTTACCTGGACATGTCCTACCTACGCTTTGATTTATTCCCTTCTAACCCCAAAAGAACACTGAATACATGGCCCAGGGCATCTGGTTGTCAAATTCTTTCATTACAAATGCATTTTGGAGTATTATATCTGTATATCTAGATCCTTCACAGTTTCTGGTGAGGCCATTCCATATGATCCTTTCATGTGATATTTAAGATATATTTAACATGTCAGTTGTTTCAGCTGTCCTTACCATGGGATTGATTAAAACTGTCAAGCCTGGCCTAGCCTCAGAGGTAAATTCTATGCACGTGAATGGAAGATTAGACTTGCACAAATGTACACAGGTAACCACATGGTTGACAGGAAGTGTCCTCATCTCCTACATCCTGTCTCAATTGTTACACTCCCAGTGAGACCTGCATTGAACACTTCCTGGCCCTAGAATGTTGATTTTCCTTACCATGCTCTGCTTTTTCTTTCTCCATAGCACCATCCCCTTTGAATTGTCTGAATCACTAACTTGTTAGTTGTATTGTCTCTCTTTTGCTCTAAGACAAATTCTGTGAGGGCACATAGCTTTTGATGCTTGTCACTTCTATTTCCAAAATCCTAGGACAATCCCTGAAATAAACGAATCATTTAATAGAATTTTCTAATCTAAGAAAGAACAAAGGAATGAATAAAATGATTAATGCCCATTGAATCTATCAAAAAGATACATTTTGCATCTCAAACACTGAAGAAGGGACAGGAAGGTGAGTAAATGCAGTTGTTGTAGCCTACAGAGGCTGAGTAAGCCTCTCCAAGGGGCAGTCACAAATTCAGGAAAGAAACTCTCCAGTTCCCTCTAGTTTCCTGAGCAGATTGTGGGCCTGCCCATGA
>NW_011889147.1:47289-49484 GCF_000151845.1 Pteropus vampyrus
TGCACAGATTATCTTTCTATTTATTTGAATCTTCTCAATTTTTTTCACCAGAGTCATAGTTATCAATGTAGAGATTTTCACATCCTTGGTTAAAATTATTCCCAGATATTTTGTTCTTTTGATATAATTGTTAATGAATTGTTTTTTAATTTCTCTTTCTGCTAGTTCATTGTAGATTTAAAGAAATGCAACTGATTTTGTATTCTGTGAATTTACTGAATTTGTTTATTAGTATGAACAGTTTTTTGGTGGAACTTTCAGAGTTTTTGTTCTATAATATCATGGCATTTGCTAATAGAGGCAGTTTCACTTCCTTTCCGATTTGGATGTTCTTTAATACTTTTACTTGCTTAATTTCTCTGGGATTCATTATTACTCTTACAGCTGTCTCTCAGTCCACAAATTCATATTATATCTACCTTTCCCTGCCTTACACCGGTTATTTGGATTTTCTTTTAAAAATATTTTTTATGATAAGTCCGTTGAAAATCACTATAAAATACAAATATTTGACATTGTCGGCCCTCTTCATTGTGTGTTCATCTTCTATTTGACGACTAGCTATTATTAATTTTATAATTCTTTATCTTCTGCTCCCCTGCATTTTCTTTTACTATTATTTTCTACCTATTAAAATTAATGCAAATGTTATTAATTTTAGTTTTTTCTTTTCTAGTATATCTAGTATAACTTTTCTTCCAAGAAATGATAGTATTATAGCATAAGATTTAATATTTATCATTCGATTAAAAAAATTTTTTTTAAAGTTTAACATATGGGTTATTTAAAGGGTTGTTTATTTCATTTCTAAATATATGGGTATTTTCTAGTTATCTTTTTGCGATGATTTCTAGGTTTATTGCATTAGATATAGAGAAGATATTTTAAGTACTTGAAAATTATTAAAATAGGTTGAAACTTGCTTTATTCCCCCAATATCTGCTCAATTTTTAAAACTATAATTTATTGAAAAATGATGTCTTTTCTGCAATTGTTACTGTATTCACATATGTTCTATCTGTATTCAATCTTGTGGTTCAGATTTGCACATTATATTACTCAAGAAAGTGCATTAAAATCCATTATGAAAAATCTAAGAATTACTTTTTCTATTTGGTGTAGCAAAGAGCTGAGTTTTATATTTTCCTTAACTATTATTTTCTTTCTTAACTAAGGAGGTTAACATGTACCAGGGCATTATGTAGAACTGGCGACAATTGCTATAAATCCTATCAGGACCAACCAGCAAAATAGATTTTTGTTAAACTTACATTTTCGGCATAGGCTCACTGGTAAATAGCCATGTCATTTTGGCAAAGAACTTAAGAATTTTGCCAAATAAAAACTAGAAGATTGTCCAGGACTTTATGTAGTAGCACCTCTTTTATAAAATGCAAAGCATTCCGTAATTTCTCTGAGAACCTTGTATGTGCACAGAGGGTAGATGGCCCATTTCCCAAATACCACCACAGAGGGTCCTTATGTTCTGCTCGTGATTGAGTACAGAATCCTAAACAGTATAGGATCCGTATAGAGTCTGCACAGCGTTTAAGATCCCAGATGGCAAGTATCATCCTTCCCTCTTAAGACGTAACAAAATCCTTTGACTTTTCTAAGGACAATTTGACTATGTGAACATTCTAATTCCCCTAAATCCTGACTTAAATGGAATGCCCACTGTGTTACATGCAACATTGATTCAATATATAACAAAAATGATTCTTTAATTATAAAGTACATCTACACTGAAAAGATATATATATATGAAATACGTAATGTTCTGTGCTCTATGCTTCCTGATTGCAATGATTCTTATACCTGGAAACAATGCTTGCTGGGACCCTGGAATTATACCTGATGGTGTTATAAGATATGTTGTTCACAATTATAATAATGAGACTTCTAAGCTAGGATGGCTCCTCTGCCTTTGTTTTCTCTTATGATCCAATATGGAAACATTGGATCACAATGTTTTCTATGAGGATTATGCTTGCCAAAGAGAAATGCCTGCTATAACGGCTGGCATGGTGTATTTTTCAGTTACGATGTTCAATATGGTTGTTTTGCATACAGTTTAGTCATTATTTTTCACTAGGCACTGGTCATTGTCTTTGAATAATTATCAGTAGACAAAATTGAGGCTTGAGTTGTTTGTTTGCTTATTCAGTTTACCCCAAGGTCCACCTGTCCTGGAC
>NW_011889147.1:53594-53973 GCF_000151845.1 Pteropus vampyrus
TAAAATGAAACCTTTTACTGCCGTGTGGTTCCCATCCCTTTGGGAATCCATGAGATAACGTAGCTGCTGCCAAAAGAACCTGTGATGAAATATTACATGTATAAGTTATACATTTAATGGTTTTGTTTTTATTAATACACATATGGGGAGTAAGTATAAGTAAGGGTATTCGAGCATCAGTGCATATTTACATGCAATAATAAGTCTGTTTTTAACTTATTTTAGCAGAAACTCCAGAAAAATATCATCAAATATTATCTTTTTCATATATAGACATATATTTTTCACGTATGCACTTAAAGTGGCATTGAGTTCAAAGAATAAATAATGTACTATAGGTGAGAATAATAAAAAGGCTGGTAAATATATAATAGTAATA
>NW_011889147.1:54049-62144 GCF_000151845.1 Pteropus vampyrus
CTATAATATGTATTGCCTTAATTTCAGTTGTACACCATAGTTATTCAGCATTCATATACTCAAAGAAGTGACCACCATTATAAATAAGTCCAGCAACCATCTGATACCATACAATGCTATTACTATATTATTGATTTTAAAGACTTTGTTATAGCTAACATTTACTACATGCTTACTAAATGGTAAGCACAGGGCTAGGAGTTATATATATACGCACATACACACGTATGTGTGTATATATACAGTCTATTGCTCATAAAATAGTACTTATTTTATGGATGAGTAAACTGAGTCTGAAAGAGGTTATGTAACTTAAGGTTAACATGGCAAGTGGTTGGATTCAGAGTATAAAGCCCAGGAAATCTAACTACCCACTCTTTTAGTGACTATGGAACAAATGAAGTTCTGGCAGTTATGTATAAAAGAAGCACATAATTATTTTCCTATTTCACAATATCTGTCATTTAAATAAGATCAATTTTCAAAAGGGAAATAAAATTTGTCCTGATACTAATCCATATAGGAATTTCAATTTAGGGTTATGAATGAGATCACTCATTGTACATATATTGGATACTTTAAAAATATTTGAAATTCAGAATATTACTATACTATCAAACAATTTCAAATATTAATGTAATCACTGCAAAAAGCATGATTGGTATTCAGAAGATAATTAAACTACATCAAATTACTTCCTAGTATAACAATGTTTTCCAATGAAAGTTCGAGAAATGGAATAATCCTGTTTTTTACGTAATATGTGACTGAATCAAGTGTAGTTTCATCGTTGAAAATGGATCACCCAGCTTTTGGCCAAGTTGATTCTCATCTCCGCATTTTCTGACTTTGTATCCTGAGCTTTGTCTATGTGTCATTGCCTTCACACTAAAGCTTTCGGAGAAATAAACAATCTTTCTGCACAGATATTTATAATATCTTTAAATGTTTAAATCCTCCATTTAAATCTTAGAATTCTTACATATTAATAAAAGGTCAGGGTATCTGAAAGATAGTGAATTAGTTAGCATTATTGGAGAGTGCCAAGTTTGGGTAGTGTTGAAAGACCATATGAGTTTTCATCTTATGGGTAAATAAACAGGAATCCTGGTAACTTAGATTATGCCTGTTTACACATGAACTAATGGTGGAAACAGCAATTTGGCCAAAGTTGCTTGCTAGCTGATTGCTTTATTACATCTGCCCTGTTTCCTAGTTATGGCTTGTGAGTACAGATACAATTTTAGGGAGTAAAGTGTTTTTCAAACAGTAAATGAAAATCAGTACATCAGATTTATTAACAAAAGAGAAAATCTTACCTCTTAGAATAAGAATTCATTCATCTTTTAGTAACAGATCAAAGTCGTTGTAGTTATATCGTTACCTTTAATTTTTGTTTCCTTGGAGGATAAATCTCTGAAGATTCTAGAGATTCAAATGAGAGTTCAGCAACTCATGTAGCATCATTATGTTCTGTAGTGGATATTGAGCAAGCAGTTCAATTCACACACACACGCAAAAACAACTAATTTTTCAGTGTTCTGTCAGTTCCCAGATGGTCAATTTTTCTTTTGCTTCTGTCTAGGTGTTCACACATAGCTATATATAACCTTCATTTAATAATTATTAGAGTATAATATAATAAATTATCTCATAGGCAAATACCGGTTCCACGTTTATTTTTATATTTCAGATTAAGAAATACTCAGTACTAAAGTTCAGGTATAAAAAGATAACCTTAGCTTTATCCATTCAGTGTGTGTGTATCGATAAATATTTTCTACTGATATTTGTAAGACATGCCACTAATTACTTTAGGGACATAAGAGGTGGAACTTGGTGTAAAATTGAATTTTAAATAACACAAATTTTTAAGACATTTACATTAGTTATAATATCAAATATGAGAAAATGAAAGATTTGAAAGTTGTATCAAACTTTAAAGAATAAAGGCATTTGGATGAATTCTAGATTAGACATAGTCTCTCACTGTCAGTAACCTCAGATGTTGCCTCCTGAGGTAGTCACTTTTGATATAAGTGGATTGTGGTGGAATATAGGTATATTCAACCTTAGGATTTAATCTTATCTAATTCTATTGTGAATCCTAATTTTATTTCTTTAATTTTTAAAAGCTTTTTATTACTCTGTAGTTTGCATACAATATCATATTATTTTCAGGCGTACAACATAGTGATTCAACATTTAATGACCATATGATGTGATCACTGAAATAAGTCTAGTAGTCACATGTCACTGTACTGAGTATGATATTATTCATTATATTCCCTATGCTTTCCATTATTTTTATAACTTTTTTTAATAACTGGAAGTTGGTACCTCTTACTTGCTTTTACCTTTTTCACCTCCCTCCCCAGCAACTACCAATCTATTCTATGTATCTATGAGTCTGTTTATGTTTGATTTTGTTTTGTTTTGTTTTTAAGATTCCTCATATAAGTGAAATCATATGGTATTTGTCTTTGTCTGTCTTATTTCAAGTAGCATAGTACCCTGTAGGCTGTTCCATGTTGTTGTAAATGGCAGGATTTCATTCTTTCCTATCCCTGAGTAATATTTCATATACATGTATATATAGTGTAATATATATATATAATTAATATAATTATATTATATATATATAATTTTATATATATATATAATTATCCATTCTTCAATCGATGACACCTTGCTTACTTCCATATCTTGGCTATTGTAATAATGCTACAATGAAAATAAGGGGACATTTATCTTTTCAAATTAGTGTTTTTGTTTTCTTCAGATAAATATCCAGAAATGGAATTGCCAAGTCATATGGTAGTTCTATTTTCAAGTTTTTGAGGAATCTCCAAACTGGTTTACATAGTGGCTACACCAATTTACAATCCCCCTAATGGTGCACAAGTAATTTTCTGTACAGTTTTGGCAACAAGTTATTATTTTTTTTTACTTTTTGATGATAGCTATTCTGCCTTATGTGAGGTGATATCTCATTGTGGTTTTGATTCACATTTTCCTGATTAGTGATGTTGAGCCTCTTTTCATATTTCTGTTGGCCATCGGTATGTCTTCTTTGTAGAAACGTCTGTTAAGTTTCTCTGTTTATTTTTAAATGTGATTGTTTTTCTGTTACTAGGTTGTATGCATTCCTTATATACTTTAGATTTATGTACTTTATAATACTCCTTATATACTTTGGATATATTAACCCCTTATTGGATATATCATTTGCCAATATCTTCTCTCATTCACTATGTCTGTTTTTATTTTGTTGATTTTAGATTTTCCTTTGTCAATCCCTGAAACTCCACTTTCAAAGACTTGATTTACTACCAGGAAAATAATGAGAACCAACATTCATTCAAAATTAACATTTTGGTAAGAACTATGCTTAACATTTTGGACATTTTTAATCCTCAGTACAATTTTATGATGTAGGCGGTTTTATTATCGTCATTTTTCAGATGGGAGAACTAAAATTGAGGAGTCCAAAGAACTTGTGCTATGTGATTCTGACTCACTTTGTCAGTCTCCCACATCCAGTACTAATTGTCAAATCTCTACTGTAGTAGTCTTCTCCTCCTCTGAAACAGAAGGCCTTCCGGGAAACCATAAGTAGACTGCTTTGTCCACAGACAAGTACATCCCAGTGTGGAAGCAGTTAAGGCAACACTTGTTATTTTTTTACTTTCTGATGATAGCCATTCTGACTTGTATGAAGTGATATCTCATTGTTTCCCAAGGGAAACTTCAATTAATGGAGGCTGGAGGACAGTACATAAGCAGCCCCTCGCCCCCCGCCCCATTTTTCAGCTAGACAATTCTAGAAGGTACTATCTAGCCTTTCAAATACCTAAGAGGAATCAAATCACTCTTGTTATAACAATAACCTTGATCATACAACCAGAGAGCAAGACATCAGTAGGGAAAATGGAAATGTTTGATTTTCAGGAATGAATGAGGAAAATCTAAAATAGGAAATCCTTGGTTTACTGTACACATATATTCTTATCAATTCCTATAAAATACATAAAACTTATCAAATAAAAATTATAATATAGTCTTCTGGAGTCTTTTCATAGAGAGATATAAGACATGACAACATTAACATAAAGGCGGAAGGAGGAAAATAACCAAACAAGGTCTCAGGATCTCTATATTTTATGTAAATTACTACATTATTAACTTTAGGTAAACTGAAAATTTAGGAGCACATATTATCCTAAAAGCAACGAGTAAAATTATAATGCAAAAAGGTATGCCTAAACTGTCAATGTAAAAATGAAAATAGAATTTAAAAATTTCAGATCACCCAAAGGAAATCAGAAAAAGAAAAATGAGGAAAATAACACCAACAACAGATAACGAACATCCATGAAACACTTTTAGCTCATATAATTCTTAGTGATCCGACATCCTTTGTCGTCCATGGGCATTTTGGGAAAGAGCATGGCAGTCAAACCTCAGACTTCTAGTGAGCATTATACCGGAAGTTCCAGGTATTGAAATAAAGCAGTCAAAAGTAAAAAAAAGCATAGAGACGAAACAGGAAGGAAAAAACTATTTCCATCTGCAGGTAAGTGTTCATGCAGAAAATTCTAAGAAATCCACAAAACATATACTATAACTTATTTAGTAATATTGCAGGAATAAAAGAAAATAAACAGTTTTGTATTTAATATATCAGCAAACATTGAAAAGATTAAAACAGAAAAATACATTTATAATATAGCAAAGCCATATGTATTTAGAGATAACTTTATGAACGTGTGCAATAATTTTTTACTAAAACTTACAGAACACTGATGAGAGAAATAAAGACAAATAAATGGAGTAAGATACACCATGTTCATGGATTGGAAGACCCAATATCATTAAGAGGCTAATTCCCAAATATTAATCTAGATTTAATACAATATGGATAAAAATCCTGGGAGGACATTTTATATGAATAGAGAAGCTGATTTTATATGGAGATGCAAATTAGCCAGAATAGTGAAAATAATTTCAAAAAAAAAGTTCGGAGATTAACACATGACTTCAAGACTTACCATAAAACCAAAGCATGGTATTGGTGAAATCCTAGACATATAGATCAAAGGAAGAGAAATACGATCCAAAACCAGATCCACATATATACTGGATATATAGGCCAATTTATTCTGAACTGATATTAAATAGCAATTCAATGAAGAAAAAGTTTTTAATATATATTATTTAAAAACTTGATATTATAGGAAACAATGAATAATAACCCTGATTTCATACCATACCCCAAAATTAACTCCAAATCTATCACAGATATACATACAAAATCAAAACTAATATTTCTACACTAAATGTAATAAAATCTTTGTAACTTTAGATCGGGTAAAGATTTTTAGCTAGGACACAGACACAAAAATTAACAAAAATGACATTAGACTTCATCAAAATTGAAAACATTTGATCTTCCATCATACAAAAACTCTAGGACACTGAAAAGGAGAAAATATTTTCATTTCATATAAAGAACTCCTAGAACTACATAAAAAGAAGACAAAAAATCTAATCTTTTAAGTGGGGGAACGATGTGAACACGTACTTGGAAAAGGAAATATACAAATTAGTAATAAGCACATGAGAAGATGCTTAACACCAAGAGTCACTAGAGAAATACAAAGTAAAATAACAAAAAGTATCAATATACAACCATTGAATAACTAAACTTAAATAACAGTACCAAACATTACCAAAGGTTTGGGAACAACTGGAATTCTCAGCATCACCTGTGGGAATATAAAACCATGCAATCATTTTTAACAACTGTCTACAATTTCTTAAAAATGTAAATATATACCTACCACATGACCCAGCATGCCCACATCTCTGAATTTACCTTTGACAAGTGAAAACATATATCCTTGCCAAAATTATTTGAAGAATCAGAAATAGCAGATTGATTCACAAAAGCTTCAAACTTGAAACAACCTCAAAAAAGTTATGTACCGTATGCTGGAATAATAGTCAGCAGTAAGAAGAGACCAATTAATGATACACACATAATGAATGAAAAAATTATGTTGATAGAAAGATGTCAGATACAATAGAGCGTGGTTTTACTTTATAAAACTCTAGAGAAAGCAAGTTATATTATCAAAAAGCAAATTAGCAGTTATCTGGGGCCAGGGTAGAAGGAAGCATGAACTGCAAATATGGACATGAGAAGTCATTAGAAGGTGATGGAAATGTTCTCTTGTGGTTGTTAAGTTATTAAAATGAATAACAAGGAGCATTACTATCAGATGAGAGGTTTTTTTCTCTTCCAGAAGAAAAAACTTCATCAATCATACTGAATTATTTTTGCATTAAAGAAAATGGTCCTTAAAAGTAATTCCTACTCTAGCCTATTTACTTGTTTTGTCTCTGCTTTCTCTTTTCGGCATCTCCACTATTGATCTTCCTCTCTCTAACTAGAAGCCAGTAGATGGAGTTTAAATGATTTGAGGTTAATTGGTGACTACTTTGCTTGACAGGGTTATTGAAATATTCTTTCCTCTTTTAATTTTTTGACCTATTAAGTAATGCTAGACCATAGTTTCTTATCTTCTTGCTTTGAAGATGCTAGAAAATTAATTCCATGTGGTCAGACATCTTCGGCTGTTTGTTAGTTTTATTTCCCATAGCCTTGAATAGTGCCTGGAATATAAGAGCAGTCAATATAATTTTTTGAATGAATGAATTGATTAAATGCTCTTGTCATTGTATCTAGCAAGATGTTTAAAAGTGTTATGAAGAAAATCTAACATGTAGAAATTTCTTCGTAATTGAGGAGAGGCTGCAGTATCTGTGTAGCTCTATTTTCTAACAGGAAATGACAGTTATTTCTGTTATCCTTGCTGTAGATGACTTACATTGTGCTTGAAAAAGTAGAGGATGAAGGTAATAAAGAAAGATAGGGTGATGATTTAGGGAGACACGAAGCAGTAGTAACATGCAGCTGCATCTGTTTTTAACAGACCGTTTCATACATCAATAGAAAATCAATGATATGAATTTACAATTCAGTAACTCTCCTCTAAATAGATTCATAAGGAAGCAATACCCATCTCTAGTAATCAGGGCCATTTAGCAGGAAGCAGAAATTCTAACAGAGCAAGTAAAATAAGACTCATAGTCAGAAATTAGTATATATGACTATATGACTATATGACCGGCAGTAATGAGTAAGAGTTGTGTATAACAAGTCCTTCATTGAGAAGGAATTTGGGCAAGCATTCAGAATCTGATGCTTATACTTCATTGATCTTTAAGTTTTGAGTGTGCATAATAAAGTATATCATCCTCATTTCTGTGTATGCATTGAGACTCTGTCTTATGACAAGTTCTCCAAAAGAAGAGCCTTGGACAGCAGTTCTTACGCAAGTGATTTAGTGATCAGTGATCTCAGGGGAAAACTATAAGGGTGAAAGAGAAGAAAGATAAGGCACAGGGCGAAGCCAGTTAAAAATATGGGCTCTGCTAAAGTGTAGCTTCAGTCTCATCTCACATGGAGCACTGGAGTATGAATGACACTACAGAGTTGTTTTGCCTTGTAACAACAGGATGTTTTTGTTGTTGTTGTTGTTTATAAATTACTGTATCATTAAGTTGCTGGCTTATGGGCTACCGTGGGAAAGAGGGCATGCACTCCCACATATTTCCAGTCAATTATGTTGCTTACAACCAAGAGCAATTATCAAAATAATACATTAGCAGAGTTCTCTCAAAGAGGTTTGGTGGAATGCCACTGGCCTGGTAAGGGAGATCTATGAAAGGCACTAAATTGTCTACCTAGCTTCAAATGTACCAGTTTATTGCTATGTATAGCTTCCTAGATTACTATGCTACATCTGTTAGTTTTGAGGTTCTGGTGTCCAGTGGAAGCCATCCAGAGTGCTTTTACTTATAGAATTCATTCCTAATGATTATAATTTCTCTCTCAGCTTCTATACATTATTGAAGCAAGTGGCTTCATGGACAAGGTAGAATTTGTGCTGGACCTTAAAGAATGGGCAAGAGTTTGGGGAGGAAAGTCAGGGGAAGAGATTTTCAGACAGAAGAGAGTACAGAGCAA
>NW_011889147.1:62194-62481 GCF_000151845.1 Pteropus vampyrus
AAAGTCAGGGGAAGAGATTTTCAGACAGAAGAGAGTACAGAGCAAGGAAAGTGCAGAATTCAGTCAGGAAATAGTGTGTTTGACTAAAGTATTGAGGTTCTGAAAGCAGGTAAGATTGGTAGTACATTAGGTGGAAGATAGTAGTGATCGTGTAAGAATTTGAAAGCCAAGCTAATTAGACTGGCAGTTACCGATACCATGAATGGCAGTGCAGTAACTGGGGATTTTCTTTTTCAGCAAGTTCCTCCCCAGCAGAGTAGCCTCATGAGAAAGAAATCACAGTGTTC
>NW_011889147.1:62567-62912 GCF_000151845.1 Pteropus vampyrus
AGACATTGCCTTAATGGACATAGAGGGTATTGCGCCGAATGAAATAAGTCAGATAGAGGAAGACAAATAACACATGATTTCACGTACATGTGGAACGTAAAGAACAAAATCAACAATAACAACAACAACAGCAGCAGACATAAACTCATAAATACAGAGAATATTTGAGGGCTCCTAGATGGGAGTGGAGTTGGGAGCACAGTGAAAAATGGCAAAGGGATTAAGAAGTACAAATGGATAGTTACATGGAGATATAGAGTATAGCATAAGGAAAATAGTTACCAATGTTATAATAAATATATGTAAGTGGAAAGAGGGCCATTGGATTTAGTGGGGCGATCACTT
>NW_011889147.1:62962-64374 GCF_000151845.1 Pteropus vampyrus
GATATAGAGTATAGCATAAGGAAAATAGTTACCAATGTTATAATAAATATATGTAAGTGGAAAGAGGGCCATTGGATTTAGTGGGGCGATCACTTTGTGTGCTGTACAACTGAAACTAATATTATTATATATCAACTATATTGAAAACACTCATTGAATTGTACAATGTAAATATCAGCAACAATTGTCTATTATATTTCACTAAAGCTAGGAAAAAAACCCCAAACAAACAAAACAAAAACCTCATATCGATATAATGGGATGTGAATCTGGAAGAAATGACTAACACAGCCAGGGAAGTTTAGGGAGGCTTCTGAGGGAAGTCACATATGAATTGTAGTTCAAGAGAGCTGTTTTTAGTAGGCAGAGGAGGGCAGGAAGAGCATTACAAGTTACAGAAAACATGTGCAAAGTAGAAGTGTTGTGAAAAACCTACTGTTTTTGGAAACAGCGATATGTTACCCATGTGGGAAGATTGCCAGTAGGCAATGAGGCTGTGTAGATTCATTGAATGCCATGCTAGAGCTTACTTATGAACTAGCCAAGCAAGTGGGTCTCTGGACTCTCGCTGCCTTGCTATAAATATATGGTGCATGTACACTTACCAGCTAGATCATCTTTGACAAATTAAGTAACTTGGTCATAATAATAGCACTTATCCCTTAGGATAGCTATGGGGTTATATGAGATGATGAAACTGAAGCATGGAATAAAGTTTAGAATTTATTAGAATTATCTAGTTCATAAGCAAAGGGGATCTAAGAGAAGTCGATAATGAAGAAATATAACATGATTGTAGATTTGATATAGGAAAGTTGGTAGAAGGTAAAGGATAGGTCTGGGAAACCCAATAAGTCTGTTGCAAAAATTTAAATGAGCCATAGAGTAGAATGCAGGAGACATTTTTTAGTAAGGATCCTGGAATCTAGAAAATGTGGATGAGCAAGAATGAGGAGTCAAATTAATCAAAGCTAAGGCCTGAAAAATGAGTAAATGTTTAATAGGAAGTAAAATGGTGGAGGGGAAATGGAAGCAGTAAGAATATCAGGTACAAAGGCACAATGGCTTGAAGGTTTGTGATGTTTGAAAAAGAGACGATACTATTGTCTGGTTTGAGTGTAGAGTAGGTGGAGGGATGTGGTGGAAACTGAGCCAGGAGCAGTGTCTAGGCATTAGATTGTAATGAGCACCAAAGGTTATTTAGATTTCCACTAATGAGTCGCTATTCATGATTTTTGACACTATCAGTGAATTAATATATCCTGTATTTAGGAATATAAGATGTCATCACAGTGTTTGAATGAAAAATAAAAACACAGCAGACTTGTGACTAATAGCCAACTAAGGATGTACCATATTCACCCTGTGGGATAGGTCCAGGAAAATTTCAGAAGGAATAAAAAATAAACATG
>NW_011889147.1:64529-72068 GCF_000151845.1 Pteropus vampyrus
TAAGTAACTCAAAAGGGAAATACAGGAGGAAAGTTTGACATGTGGGGAAAATGTGGCCATTTCTGCTCTGAAAATCTTGAATTTAATAATGGAGGATATTCTGGCCAGAGGAAGTTGGAGATTCTTTCTTGGTAGACAGGAATTAGAGTCACACGTGGCAAGCAGTAGGTAAAGCAATGAGAGTGGAAAAGTGTTTCCTTTTGAGGCAGAGAGACTGGGGAACCTTCAGAGGAACGAGTGTGGAGTGATCTCAAAGATAAGCCATATGGATACTGGTTGAAGATTGCTTGGGTAGATGACTTTCCCACCTTAGGGTCTCTGTGTTACCTGTGAACTGTGCCTTTAATGCTCTCTCCCCTGACCTTTACCTGCTTAATGGTTGCTTATTGCCATTTTGTTTTCTATTTAAGTATGTCACATCCTCAGAGAAGGCTTCCATGACTCCACAAACAAGAATAGTCATTTACTCTCATATCACATAGATCTTATGTGTCTGGTTCCATATTGTATTTTCCATGTAGAAGAACACTGGCATACCATACACATTTAGTCCACATGTATTGAATAAATTCATGACTTACATTGTCACCCTGTACCTTGCTTTATCTTTTAAAAAATCAGAATGAAAATTTCTACTACACAGCCTTGGGAAGATTGTGTGAGACAGCTCTGTCTAACCACAACATATTGTCTGGCACATTATATGTATTACGAAAATGCTAGTTGCCAGGATTGACTCCTATTGTATTCTTTACACATAACTAAAATGCAAATAGAAAACAGTAGCCCTTCAACCTAACAGTATATTTGTTTTCTTTTGTCTTCTTATGTCTTTAATCTTTGTCCACCCACAGAATAATTTCCAGCCAGTGTTTATTTCTCTTGCACACTCTCCTTTTCCACCACAGATTTCTTATTATTTTTCTGTCCCTTCACTTTTAACAGTGGCTGTATTATGATCAATATTACATGGAGTGTCTTTGTTACCAAACCCTCAAAATTGGATTTGTGCACTCTGGACAAAAAGCGCATGGTCAAGATTTTGGAGTAAAGAAAGGAATTTATTAAAATTCACCAATCCAGACATAAATGAGTTCCTGTACTGCAAGACCCAACTGGCCAATAGCATATAGCTTTCAGATTATATAGGGTAAAATCACAAGACACCAAGGGTTAGGGATTCAAGGTCAATTAGGAACCTATGGGTCAGAGATGAGATAAGGGTAATAAATCATTTTCTCAGGTCTTGAGGACAACTCTTGAGGGTAAACTCCATAGCCAAGGGGGTCATCGACCACAGGGCTCAGGAGCTATAATGTAACTTAAACTTAAGATGTTATGTTTAGCCTTCCAGGGCTTAAACCTTGTGACCCTGCATCAGAACCTGGCTGTTGTCTTCTACTGCCTCAGGGGTCAACAATCATCAAGGTGAGAAACTAAGGTTAGGTCAGTGAAGTATGCTGAGAGAGAAGAAGGAAAAAATAATCGTTTTAAAACTACAGTTTAAATCAAATCAGAATTACACGGATCTTCAGTTTTCATCTTTCTATCACTTTTTTTGCCCTGACCTGTGACAAGACTGGATGTTAAATGAATAATCAAAATAACAGTATGATTTGGCAAATTAATCTAAAGCATATGAGTTGATTCTATTCAGTTCTGGACTTCGAAGCAAACCAAATAACTAGTTATACCTGCTGGAAAACCTGGGGGTTTTGCTAAAAGTTCAAAAGTTGACTAGAACATTATGAACAGAATATGCGATTCTAAAATGAGACAGTAACTTCAAAATAATTTTGACTCCACGCTAGTCCATTATGTTATGTTAGGCAACTGGAAATAAACATCAGAGAGAAGTTCTGGAGAAGCTAAAAAATTATTGATGTGTATTAAGAACTGATGATATTTTATATCTCAGGCTCCGGTTGTTACTATAGAGAGGAACCCAACAGGAGTTACAGTATGTTACATTCTTTTATGGGGTCTAGTCATTGTCACAATTACCACCTCTGGAGCCACTTCATGGTGGTATACTGAACAAGAAGGATTGCATTGAAAAAACAGTCAACGTTCTTTTGGAAAATTACACTGGTTTCACTAAATTTTAAAAAATAAATGAATTAAATAATTGAATTATATTAATCATTCAATCAATAGTTTATTAAGCACTCTAAATTACCATTAAATCTCAAAACATAGTTAAAAATATAGCAACACAAAATCCAGTGGTTCAGAATGAAGCAATTTTATTCACATTTTCCGGCTTTTCTGAAGATTGATTGGAAAAGAGAAAGTTAAGAGTTCTCTTGTAAGTATGTTCCAAGAAGATATTTGTACCCAGTCTGTGTCATTTATGCAGATTCTCATACTAGAATCATTCTCATCGCTCTGATTCCTGAACTTGACTTTAGAAAGTCACTGCATGCACCGGGATGATGGGCAATCATACCACAGTGAGCACATTCCTTCTGTGGGGTTTCTTCTGTTTCTCAACTGCAGAGTGCCCTTTTTGTGATGATTTTCTTCTGCCATGTGATCATGCTAGTTGCAACTGTTTTATAATGATGGTCATCAAACTCAGTCACAACCTTTATACCCCACGTTTATTCTTCTCTTTCACGATGAATTTATACATCCTAGGACCTGTCCTCTTTAGTAAGTAATACAAGCATTTAGTGCTTTAAATTTCCCTCTCTATACTGCTTTACCTGAATCTCACATGTTTTGATGTTATCTTTTCATGTTCATTCCTTTCTATGTATTTTTTAAATATTGAAGTTACAGGTCTTCTTATCATTTACGTTCTCAGTAGAGAACTTCCTTTAGCCCTTACATAAAGGTAGATTTGTTGGGAACAGATTTTCTTTCTTTCATCTGAAATTTTTTATTTCTCCTTTATTCATGAAGGCTGTTTTTCCCAGATGTAGTATTTACATTTGACAATTTGCTTTTAGTACTTGAAAAATATTGTGCCTCTTCCTTCTGGCCTTATGCTTTCAGATGAGAAAATTGTTGTTTTTGATATTGCTTTTTTCAATAGATAATGAGTGCTTCCTCTCTGAGTGATTTCAACATTTTTCTTTGTTTTTAATTTTTAGAACTTTATTTATGTTTGTCTTGGTATGTATTTCTTTGGGCTTATCTTGCTTGAAGTTTTCTAAGCTTTCAGAATCTGTAGCTTTTTCACGAATATGTGTTTTCAGCCATCATATCTTTAAATATTATTCAGTCTCCCTTTCTAGTCTCCTCTGAGACCACCAAAATGTGAATGTTAGCTCATTTTTATTGTCCCACAGATCCATATAGTGCTGTTCTTTCTCTGGTCAGTTTTTTCCCATTTAGATCGGGTGTTTCTATTCATCTTTCTTCAAGTTCATTGCTTCTATCCTGTCATTTCACTCTACTATTGAGCCCATCCAGCAAGTTATTTTGTTTATAACTTTGCTGATTTTTTTTCAGTTCTACAGTTTTCACTTGGTTATTCTTATAGCTTCTGCTTGCTGAGATTTCCTATTTCTTTTTCATTTGTTTCAAGAAAATTAATGATTGCTTGATGAAGCATTTGTTTTATGACTGCTTTAAAATTATTGTCAGATGATTTCAACATCTTATCTGTTTTAGAGTTGGCATATGTAGTCTTCTCTCGTTGAAGTTGTGATTATTTTCCTGTGTGGTATGACAAGTAGTTTTTTTATTATATCATAGACATTCAGGATTATATAGTATGAGAATCTGGAACATAGTCAATCTTTTTTAGAAGAATGTTTTCCTGTTGAGGTGTCACTGCAGCAACCATGTGAGTGTGTATGTTCAGCTTCCTGCTGGGCACTACCGACACAACTCTGGCAGAAATGGAGTGCTGACTCACACTGCCTCCTTGCAGATGAGTGAGGTGGACATTCAGTTCAACCATCTTCCTTGTTGTCTTCTCCCCAGTGACAATGTGACACTGACTTACGTGACTTCCAAGTAAGCTCAGCTCCTAGTTGGACCCCACTGCCATTAGTGAAGGGGGAAGTAGAGAGCTGGTTCACACCGTTTCATTGCTGCAGGGCTGAGATGGAAGCTGAGCTAGCCACTGGCTCACTCAGGAGAAGGACTGGCGTCGGTGTGAGCAGAACACTATTAGCCCTACTTCATTGTTTCGTTGCTACCTGATGGCAGTGGAGCTCACTTCTTCACTATACACCACTGACACTACCCTAGCAAGGTAACTGGAGGGTGGGTGGGGTGAAGATCAGCTCCCTGCTTGGGCTCACTAAAAACTGGAGGTAGTAAGGTGCATTCTTTCTGTTGGTATTAGTTTGGAGTAGGGAAGGTATTGCCGAAACGTTTTCTGTTCTGTTAAGGCCACTTTTCCCTAGTTCTTTGGCTAGGAAATCAGGCTTTTCTGAGAGCTCTTTGTGTCTAACTCTCTGGTGGTTCTGGGTTGGAGGCTTGTGTAGAACCTGGTCCTGGATTTGTGGAAGTGATAAGGAACCCAGCGATCACCACCATGTTGTGTCTCAGGTCTCTAAGTCTCTACACGTCTGCCTTCATCTTCCTCCTTCAGAATCTTCCTATGCTTGTTTGTTGTGTTACATCTAGGGTTTTTTCCTAATAAAATGGAGGACCCTATAAAAATGGTGCTACGTAATTTTCAATGGAACCAGAATTTTGTCTTTAAAAAAATTAAAGATATTCATTTATCTTCTTATTTTGTGCCAGAAAGTTGTTCTATTACAAGTTAGCCTAACACATCTAATGTAGAAGCCTCTGTACTTATTCTTAACAGAAAGTGTAGAAAGAAATATGTCTAAGATGACTAAAGTCCATTATGAGTTAAGTACAGTTGACCTTTAAACAATGTCGGGGTTAGGGGCCCAGAACCCTCACACAGTAGAAAATCTGTGTATAACTTGTGGCTCTCCCAAAACTTAAATACTAAAAGTCTACTGTTGACCCCAAATATTACCAATAATTTAAACTGTCAGTTAATACATATTTTGTATGTTATGTGTATTATATACTATATGCTTACAATAAAATAAGCTAGAGGAAAGAAAATGTTGTTAGGAAAATCATGAGTAAAAGCAAATACATTAACTCTATTTATTGAAAAAATTCCACCTATAAGTGGACCCTCACAGTTCAAACCTGTGTTGTTCAAGGGTCACCTGTATTCTCAAAGAGCCTCTCTATATTTCTTTCAACAGAGTATATGCCTTAAATGGAGGCAAAGTATTGAGAGGATATTTGTAACTTTTAGATTTTACTTAACTTTTATATATGTCAGTTACAGCTCCTGTAACACAAACTGGAGGGAAAAGCTTCATAAGGTTATTAGGATTAATGGGGTTAATACTTACAAATCTCTGAGAACAGTAGTAAACAATCTCATATTCTTAGCTCTTACTATAATACTCTTACTACTGATACCACTACTAGGAATAATATTTGACTTCTTGATCTTCTAACTCTCTAGCCATGCAGACATATAAGAAAGACACTCATGAGAGAGCATTTGCAAAACATTTAATAAATAAGCTGGGATTCTAGTTGCCAGTTTGAGTTCATTAGTGCAAACACAAGGGCATAATTGTGGTGAGCATGAGTTTGTGTAATGGCCTGTCACAGTTGTAGCAACATCTGACACAAACATTCAATCACTTGAATTAGCATGCAGCATTCAACAGATAGTGGCCAGGATTCAAAGCCAGCAGAGTCACTGGTCCAAACCAAAGCAACAGTTTCATCTAGCCATCCATTCAGTCATTCACTAATTCTTTCATTCATTTCAACTAAGCATTTATGCTTCCTATGTTCCAGGAACTGTGTGAAAATAGATGCACAGAGAAAAAGAAAAGACATTGTAGCTGTTTATATGAAGCTTCCAACATTGTGAAAAAAACAAATGTTGAATCTTTGCAAGTACACTAGTGAACCTGCTTCACATAATGTAGATCTTTGGCTCTTTGTATTGTCTATTTATAAAATACACTTAAAATAGCTTTTAATGTAAACATTAAAAAAACAAGACTTATGAAAATAGCAAAAGGAATGGTCAGTATAACCAAAAGATGAACATGTATAAATATAGGTATATAATAGAGACTTGAGTAATAGCTAGCATTTGGAATGCTGACTCAAATGGTGGGCACAAGGTTAAGAATTTTAGATATATAGTTCTATTTTAATATCCACGAAATAATTTTAAGAACTTTATTTTATTTGTAGATGAAGAAACTTATTGATAATAAGTGTTAAGTGTTAAGTGTTATCCTAAGTTTACATAGCAAGTTGTAGAATCTAGTCGTGAATCTCAGACAGTTTGAATCCTGTCCATTCCTTTAGTAATTAATCTATAAATGAAATTAAATAATACTCATAATGAAGTCAAGTCTTTTGGAAATGGGTGGATAAAAAATCATTATTTCTGCTGTCTGACAGCTAATATATAAAAGAAGTGCCTAATTAATCAGAAACTTTACAGTTTCTATCAGAAAGAAGAGGCCATTTTTAAAGGAGAATTATCAATTTTTTTGACAGGACAAAAAAAAAATAGAAAAAAATTTTGATATTAAGATTGTAAACAAAGTTACCTACTGTATATTGTATATATTTAACATTTACAAGTGAAATATTGTTTTCTCAAGTATGAAATGTGTCTCATTACTATGTAAAACATATGTTTAACATATAGGACATAATTAAAATATATTTACTTAAACAAATCATTTTGATGTAACAATGCTTTGTAATTAGAATATTATGGAATGAAATAATTTTAGTTTCAACATAATATACAGCTTAATAAAGTTACAGCCTAAAAAGTTTAGAAGTTTACCCAGGTTCACCCAGCTCATAGCTAAGTTGAACCTCATCTCCAAGTTTTCTGGATGTATATTCTCGACTTTGCCAAAAGTATCTGGTTGCCTGTTAGCTAAAGCATTCAGAACAATAAACGAAGGAAGATTTTCCACCAAATATTTACAAACAGTAAGTCCTCAAAACATCTCAAAGCTAGCAAATTTTTTAGCATTATGGTTGAGTGCCAAGCCTGAAAGACCATGTGAATTTCTACCCTTATGGGTGGATAAATGAGGAATTCTGAAACTTTGAATTATGCCTGATTAACCCACTAAATAGGCTGTTGAAACTTAGGTTAATTAAGTTAAGTTTACTGGTTGGATTACATTTTTGTTTCTCCATCATGGTCTGTGAGTACAATACAACTTTAGAGAACAAAGTGTTCTCAAATAGTAAATGGAAATCATTTAATCGGATTCCTTACAAAAGCCAAAATCTTACTTTTTGAAATAAGAACCCATTCATCTTACAGCAATAAATTCAAAGTCATTATTATATAGTAGCCTTGTTTTTATTATTGTTTTTCTTTGGGGATAAATATCTGGAGATTCTAGAGATTCAAATGTGAATTCAAAATTCATATTATGAGGCTATAATAATTGTGTGCTGTGGTCTGAATGTTTGAGTTTCCCCAGAGTTTATATGTTGGAATCTTAATTTCAAGGTGATAGTATTAGGAGGTTGGGCTTT
>NW_011889147.1:72528-90984 GCF_000151845.1 Pteropus vampyrus
GATTATTTCATAGATAAATATTGGTTTTAAGTTTACTTTGATATTTCAGGTTAAGTAACACTAGACTTCAACTATAAAATGGTAACCTTAGCTTCATTTATTCAGCACGTGTGTGTTTTATGTGTTTTATCATGATATGTGTAAGATGCTCCTTTAAGTGTCTTGGGGAACGTGTGGAATGCCATGTAAAGTGAATTTTAAATAATTATTTGAGACAGGAATATGTTCTTTCCTAGCAAAAAGTATAAAATGAGTATCTTAAAGATGTAGATAGAGAACTGTAGATTAAAAAGAGGTCCAGATCAGACTTAGTCTACATTCCTTAAAGAGATGATCACTGATTAGTGTCATATTTGAGTGAGTGAATGATGGTGGAAACAGCTACCTTCAGCCTGAAGACTCAAGCTAATGCTCTTGCTAATTCCTATTTTAGAGTATCTTATGTCACCCCGCTGATGCGCCACTTAACAAATAGTCCACTAATAATAGTAATCAACTTTCATCCAGACTTTACTCTTAGCCAAGTACTGTGCTTAACCCTTGATTTATGTATTTCCATTTAATCCTCACAGTAATTTGGTGAGATAAATATTCCCATTACGCTAATTTTACCGAATGAACTGAGGCTTAGTTCAAGATATTTGTCCAATGTATTCAACTGGTATAATTCAATCCAGCTTTAAACTTCAGGTCAGACCAAATGTTAGAATGTATACTCCTACGTACTACTGTCTTCTAGTCAATTTCAGGACTTGAGTGCCTCAGTGAAGACCACTGGTTCCCAACTAGTTTCTGACATACAATTTCTCTCTCCCCACCCTCAACTCTCTGCCTAATTCCCTAAAACTGGCTGGACCTACATTCTGGCCCTGAGCACCAGGTCAGTTCTCAGGATCCTAACCTACTCTCATGTGCCCACCGGTGACCAGTTCCTGTTGATCTTATCTTCTAATGCCCATCACGTGTCTACTTCTCACCATGTTGACACCAAAATAATTGTCTAATTGATTTTCCTATATGTACATTTAGCCTTTCACAGAACAGCCTGGGTAAATTATTTATTAAAATAATATTACTCATTTTTAGTGGTATTAAATAATTACTTTCACTTGGTTAAAATTTCTCAGAAAAGAAAAAAATGGTGCATTTCCCTTTTACAAATCCGAAGTATGAATCACTGTAGATAACCATTTTTGACCCTTTAAACTATTTCATGATTGAGATTCCTCAGTATCTGTAAATAATATGCTTTACTAAAGAAAACATAATTTCTTTTTTTTTTATTAGAGTGACATTAGTTAACAAAATCCAGTAAGTTTCAGGTATACAATTTAACAGTAAGGCATATATATGTTGCATTGTGTGTTCACTGCCCATAGTTAGATTTCTTTCTGTCACCAAATATTTGATTCCTTTTACCCTATCTACCTCTCCTATCCCTCCTCACCCCCACACTCTGGTAACCACTAGTCTATAGTCCATGTCCATAAATCTCTGTTTGTAGCTTTTAGGTTTATATCCCACATATAAGTGATATCATGAGGTTTTCAACTTTTTCTGTCTGCCCTATATCACTGAACATGATTATCTTGAGGTCCATTCATTGTCTCAAATGGCAATATTTCATCCCTTCTTATGGCTGAGTAATATTCCATTGTATATATGTACCACAGCTTCTTTAGCCAATTATCTATCATAGAACATTTCAGTTGCTCCCATGTCCTGGCCACCATCAGTAATGCTGCTGTGAACACTGATATGCAAATATCTTTTCAGATATATGTTTTCAAGTCTTTAGGGTAAATACCTAGTAGAGGGATTGCTGAATCATATAGTAGATCAATTCTTAGTTTTTTGAAGAACCTCCATACTGTTTCCATAGTACCAATTTGCAGTCCCACCAGCAGTAAATGAAGGTTTTTTTCTTCCGCATACTCTCCAACATTTGTTATTATATGTCCTGTTGATTATAGCTATTCTAACAGGTGTGAGATGGTATCTCATTGTGGTTTTGATGTGCATTTCCCTAATAGCTAGCAATGTTGAGCATCCTTTCATATGCTTGTCGGCCATTTGCATGTCTTCTTGAGAGAAGCGTCTGTTCAGATCCTCTGCCAATTTTTTAATTGGATTGTTTGTTCTTTATTGTCCAGTTATATGAATTCTTTAAATATTTTGGATATTAGGCCCTTATCAGAGGCATTGCTTGCAAATATATTTTCCCATTCACATGGTTGTCTCATTACCTTATTGACTGTTTCTTTTGCTGTGCAGAAGCTTTTTAATTTGATGTATTCCCATTCATTTACTTGTGCTTTTACTCCCCCTGCCTTTGAGGTCAAATTGATAAAATCTTTTTTAAGTCCAAGGTCTATGAGTTTAGTTCTTATGTTTTCTTCTATGTAATTTATTGTTTCAAATCTTATATTCAGGTCCTTAATCCATTTTGAGTTAATTTTGGTGTGTGGCGATAGACAGCAGTCTAGTTTCATTTTTTTTGCAGGTGGCTATCCACTTTTCCCAGCACCATTTATTGAGAAGGCTTTGCTTTCACCACCTTTTTTTTTTTTGTCGAAAATTATCAGCCCCTATAAACATGGGTTTACTTCTGGATCTCAGTTCTGTTCCTCTGATCCATGTGTCTGTTTTTCTGCAAATACCATGTTGTTTTGATTATTGTCGCTTTGTGGTATAATTTGAAGTCAGGCAGAGTGATGCCTCCAGCCTTGTACCTTTTTCTCAGGATGGCTTTGGCGATTCAGGGTCTTTTGTGCTTCCATACAAATCTGATGATTTTTTGTTCTGTTTCTTTAAAAAATATAGATGAGATTTTGATGGGGATTGCACTAAATCTGTATAATGCTTTAGGTAATAAAGTCATTTTAACTATGTTGATTCTTCCAATCCAGGAGCATGGAATATCTTTCCATTTCTTTGTATCTTATTCAGTTTCTTTGAATGGGATCTTATAATTTACATTATAGAGATGCTTCATGTTTTGTTAAATTTATTTCTAGATATTTTATTGTTTTGTTGAAATTGGAAAAGGAATTATTTTTTCCACTTTTTTTCTGACTATTCATTATTATTAGAATATAGGAACAATATGGATTTTTGAACATTGATTTTGTATCCAGAGACTTTCCTATATTTGCTTATTGCTTCTAGTATTGTATTTATCTAGTCTTTAGGGTTTTCTTTATAGAGAATCATGATATCCACAAATAGTGGCAGCTTGACTTCTTTGTTCCTATTTGGATGCCTTTTATATCTTCTCTTGCATGATTGTACTTACTAGGATCTCGAATGTTATTCTGCATAACAACGGTGATAGCGGACAGCTTTGTCTTGTTCCTGATCTTAGAGGAAATCTTTTAGTTTTTCACCAGTAACTATAATGTTGGCTGAGAGTTTGTCATATATGGTCTTTATCATGTTAAGGTATTTTCCTTTGATACACATTTTTTAAGTGTTTTGATCATAAATGATGCTGTATCTTGTCAATTGCTTTTTCTGCATCTATTGATACAATTGTATGATTCTTATTTTTTAATTTGTTTATGTGGTGTATCACATTAATCAATTTGCTTATGTTGAACCATCCCTGTGCCCCTGGGATGAAGTCCACTTGATCATGGTGTATAATCTTTTGTTGCTGTATTCGATTCTCTAGTATCTTATTTAGGATTTTTGCATCTGTGTTCATGAGAGATATTGGTCTGCAGTTTTCTCTTTAAGTGTTATCTTTACCAGGTTTTAGTATCAGGGTAATATTGGCCTCATAAAATGAGTTTGGGAGTATTGCCTCCTCTTTGATTATTTGGAAGAGTTTGAGGACAATAGGTATTAAATCTTCTTTGAATATTTGGTAGAATTCCCTGGTGAAGCCATCAGGGAATTTTACTCTTTGGTAGGTTTTTAATGATTGTTTCAATTTCCATGTTGCTGATCTGTCTATTTAGATTTTCCAGATCTTCTTGATTCAGTCTAGGAAGGTTGTATTTTTATAAGTACTGGTCCATTTCTTCTAGGTTATTAAATTTGTTATTATATACTTTTTCATAGTATTCTTGCATGATCCTTTGTATTTCTGTGATGTCAGTTGTAATTTCCCCTCTTTCATCCCTGATTTTGTTTATTTGTGTCCTTTCTCTTTTTTCTTTAGTGAGTCTAGCCAGGGATTTGTCAATTTTATTAACCTTCTCAAAGAACCAGCTCCTTGTTGTATTTTTTTGTTATCGTTGTTTTCAGTTTCATTTATTTCTGCTCTAATTTTGACCATTTCTTTCCTTCTGCTGACTTTAGGCCTCATTTGTTCTTCCTTTTCTAGTTTTTTAAGATGAAGCATTAGGTTGTTTATTTGGGCTCATTTTTGTTTTTGGAGATAGGCCTGTAATGATATGAACTTTCCTCTTATGACCACTTTTGCCATGCCCCAAAAGTTTTGATATGTTGTACTATCATTATCATTCGTTTCCATGTATCTCTTGATCCCTTTTTTATTTCTTCCCTGACTCAGTCATTCTTCAGTAGCATATTGTTTAATTTTCATGTATTTGTGGTTCTTCCTGATTTCTTTTTGCAGTTGATTTCTAGTTTCAAAGCATTATGATCAAAGTATATGGTTGATATGTTTTCAACCCTCTTATATTTGTTGAGGCTATCTCTGTGCCCCAGTATGTGGTCGATTCTTGAGAATGTTCCATGTGCACTAGAGAAGAATGTATAAGCAGCTGTTTGGGGATGGAAGGCTTTGTAAATGTCAATTATGTGCAGTCGATCTAATGTGTCATTAAAGGATGTTATTTCCTTATTGATTTTCTGTTTGGCTGATCTATCCATATCCAACAGTGGGGTATTTAGGTCCCCTACTAGTATATTTTTAGTATATTTGGTTCTGTTAGTATATATTTCTGGGCTCCCTGATTGGGAGAATAGATACTAATAAGTGTTATGTGTCTTAGTGTATGATTCCCTTTATATCATTATGAAGTGTCCCTCAGTATCTTTCTTTACATTTTTTATTTTGAAGTCTATTTCATCTGATATTAGTACCACTACTCCCGCTTTTTTCTGAATGCCATTTTCTTGAAATATCATTTTGTTTTGGTTGGGTTTCATGGATTCTCCCTCTGGTCCTTCTTGTTTTATGTTATATATTTCAGTTCTGAATCTTTGGTGTGTGGTTACCATTACGAATATGTAGAGGATAGTTATACATACATACATTCATACACACACACACACACACACACACACACACACACACACACGTCCATTTTCTTCTGTGTGTGCTTTTTCTCCATTCCCCTTTGCAAATTTGGATCTTTGAATTCTCCCATTTTCTGTTATTGTTGTCTCAGTTTGTCCTTTTGAATGCTGAACAGTTCACTACTATCTTGCAATAGCAAATCTCTTCTTATCATTTAAGCTTATAATACCCCATTCTTAATAAGTGTTGCACTCCTCTGCTTCTATCTGCATGCTAGTCTCCTTACTCAGTTATGTATTCTTTTTGTCATTTTGCTTTAGGTGAGCTGACGACCCCTTTCAGTATTTCCTGTAGCGGACATTTTAGTGGAGAATTCCTTCAACTTTTGTATGTCTGGAAAAGTCTTTATTTCTCCTTCATATCGAAAGGAGAGCTTTGCTGGATACATTATACTTGTCTGGTAATATCTTTCATTTACTAGTTTGAATATTTGACTCATTTACTAGTTTGAATATTTGACTCCACTCCTTTCTGGCCTGTAAGGTTTGCGCTACGATAATCTAATGGGTTTTCCTTTATAGGTTACCATCTTCTTTTCCCTGCCTGCCATGAGAATACTTTCTTTGTCATTGATTTTTGATAATTTTAATACAATGTGTCTTGGAGAAGGCCTTTTTGGGTTGAGATAATTGGGTGTTCTGTAGATTTCTTGAATTCCAAGCTCCAGTTCATTCCTTAGATTTGGCAAATTTTCATCAACTTCTTGTCTGAAAATGCTTTCTGATCCCTGCTCCTTTTTCTCCCCATCGATAATGCCCTTTATTCTTATGTTTCTTTTCATGATGGTATCAGCTAGTTCTTGTATTTCTCTTTCATTATTTTTCATTCTTTGTTTTCTCTCTTCTTCCTTCTGATTTATTTCTAGATTTCTGTCATAGATATCACTTATCCTTTCCTCCATTTGGTCAACTCTATTTCCCAAGCTTGCTATTTCATTCTTCATCTCTTTTAGTGTGTTCTTCATCTCCACAAGTTCTATTCTTTCATTTTGAGGGTTTCAGTCTCCTTGCCAAAAAAAACTCATTCTGCTGATCTAGTTGTTTTTTCAATTCATAGAATTGGTGATATGAATTATTTTGGATCTCATTGAATTTTTTCAGAAGTACCATCCTGAATTCTCTGTCATTTAAGTCACATATTTCTATGTCTTTTAAGTTGCATATTTCTATGTTTATTTTCTGGAGATTTTTCTCATTCTTTCTGAGCTGCCTTGTCACTTTGGGTGTTCATGGAGTTTAATGGACTATTTCTCTGCTTGGACATTAATGGAAGTGTATTCCGCTTTCTTCCCCCCTCCCCCAGAAAGAAGATTTATTATATAAAAGTCTCTCTTCAGCCTGCTGCAAAGAAGGTGTTTTTCTTTTGGTTTCCAGTAGGTGGTGTCTAATCCTCTTGGATCCCTGCTTTATATAAAGCCTTAATAATGCCTTTTTTTCCTTATAAATTTTCAATCATGCTCTCTACCCTCAGGCTCAGTCCCTGTCCCTGTCAGTGTTAGCAATAGTTTTGGTAATGTTTGCTCAAATCCCCCTGGGACTCAGCCATGTTCAGGTCTTGGAGGATATGGGAGGAGGTGCCCTCTGTGTTTGGGAGTCGGAGGCTGTGGCTCAGCCTCTCATTTTGAAATAGGCTGGTAATAATCAGCTATTGTTTCTCTGCCGTCCCCACTTCTCTGCTTTCTAACCTGATCTGTGGTCACTGCCACTGCATAGAGTTCAAAACTCTCTCAGGCAGAGCTGTTCAAGGAGTCCCCCCTACTTTCCCTCCCACTCCTCCTGCTGGCAGCTCCGGCTGCAAGAGGCAGTTTCTTTTTTTCTCCCATTCTACTACCTGACTCCTGTGGTTCTGACCTGTGGTAGCTCTTATTCACAGATCCCTCCCTCACTGAGATGTGCTTGTGTGCAGGTTGGGTGTTTTTTGTTGAATTTTAGATATTCAGTTTATTGTTGTTTCAAGATGAGAGTTCTAGAGACATCTCTCATTCTACCATGTTTCTGATGTCACCCCAAAAACTTATAATTTCTCTCTATGTTCCTACTTGTTTTCCTTTTTATTTGAACATAATTGAATCAAAGAGAAAACCAGTGGATTTTCCAAGTCTAAGGGGGATTATTATGGATATTGTTTGTTGAATTTGTTATAACAAGGTCAGAATAATCAACAGGTTAAATATCAAAAAAAATTTTAATTCAATATTCTATTGCAAAGAAAATAAAAGTTTCTCACAGATAAGCACTATAATGCAGTAGTGTCAACTTTCAAAAGATATATAGCAATAAACACATAGAGTTAAAGTGGAATTTCATAGGAAGATTATTATAAATAAGCTACTCTACTTTATTCTAGCTAAGTAGAGAATAAATGTAAATCTTATCCCCCAAAAAACCATGTTTTCAATTTTTTAAATTAATGATCATATATATTTTTCCAAGGTTTTATTCATATCTGCATAACAAGATGTATTGAACTTGCTCAGTTCATTGCCATCTCAAATTCTATATTACCTAAAAGATCAGTTTTTTAATCTTTCAAGTTCCAATCTATTAATATATGTCCTCTGATATAACTTTAATTTTAATTAAGACTGAATTAAGCGCTTGGAGTTTAAAATTTGTATTTCTACTTCTACCATTATTTATCCAGAATTTTTATATATTCATCCATCTATTCACATTCTGCACACTTCTAACATTCACATTAATACACACAGACACACTGATAAGCTCATTTATCTTCCACTCTTTCCATGCTTTCAGTATAATTATATTTTGATGTTCTGTTTTGTTAAACTCTAAATCTTTATGTAATACGCATTCCATATTTAATTATTTTACTTTAATTATAGAAAATATCTCATGACCCCTATTTTTTGAAGATAAAGATATCTGTACATCTATTTTTCTCTTCAACTCTCTTCCCAAAATTGGGCCTCATTTCAGTCAACTTACCTTGACACTGTGTTATATAGAGTTAATTTTTATAAATCCTATGTGCTGCTTACAAAATATTGTATAAATAAATTTTATCGATATTATTACTATATAAATAAAATTTGTTGGAAAACCAGGACTTTTCCTGAAATTGCACCCTTATTTGTTTTCCTCCCTTTTGCTGTTCTGCTTCCCTAAACCCCTTATCACTTTCACCTGGGGACATTTTCATAATAAATCACTTTAAAACAAACCCTCTTCTCAGGATCTGTTTCTGGAGAAACTAACTTAAGATAATATTGATGATGAACACCAAATCAGAACTTGCTAAGTTCTGTGATCTCAGTGGAGTGGCTGTGATCTCAGCCACTCCACCCTCCAAACAAGACAAAACCCAAAAGTGGTCCAGCAGTATTTAACTAATCGTGCAATTCAAGGACATATTTCAGGGCATATGTATAGGAAAATGGTAAAAACAATTTCTAGAATAAACTTATTTATAGACCAAATTGATGGAGTGGCATTTTCCCATCTCTCACTGTGGGGTAAGGTGGTGTGGGCAGGAGTTGTAGCACACAATTTGGACAGCTGCACCTACTCTTGCACCATTTATGATTTGAAAAGCATATATGATGGGTTATTGTAACTCATACTGTCAGTTTCCTGCTTCCAGAGATATCCATTAATGTTTCCACTTCTTGTCCCAATCCTTCTCTGAAGCCTAAGACCTTCTAGGGAGCCACTAGTAACCTCCACATGCAACCACATCCCAGGCATGGGGAGTAGTTAAAACCCCAGGGGAAATCCCAATCAACAAAGGTTGGAATTCAGTGTATAAACATCCCTCCTCCTTCAGTTGAAAAATTCTGGAAGGCAGTCTGGGGACTTCTCACATGTCCCAGTAGAATCAAGCCACTGTTGCTATAGCACAGAACTTGGATTGGCTTTTCCTCCTTGCCTGTCTCACCCTCTTTATATCTTCATTCCTGCTTCCTTGGATCACCTCCCAAATAAAGTACCTGAAGCCAAATCCTTGCCTCAGCCTCTACTCTCTAGGAAACGCAAATTAAGACAGAAATGCCCCCATTCCCAATCACAACACAATTGAGGAGATATCTGAGAATCACTCAGAGGTTTTGCATGTAAGCCCTGGAATGTGAGAGAATGGTTTCTGACTTATTCCTGGAGGGACTGGGGGAAACATTGAGAAGGTGCATCTCTGGGCAAGTACAGCCTTTGCCTTTGCTTACCTCTTATTCCTTCTCCAACTCTACCACAAGAGGAGCCAGTGACAACCTAGCAATTAAAGGAAGGGAAGTAGAAATATGAGGAATTGCTAGAGATGCTGACCATACACTACTGTATCTCCTAATGCAAGCTTTGAGTTTGAGATTAACACAAATTGGCACTGGGAGGGTTCGGTGATAAGACTAAGATGGTGAAATTTTAAATGGGAAGTGATGCAAACATTGATATTAGACTGAAGACTGTACTCTTTAATGCCAAAAAAAAAAAATAGAGAATGTGTTGTCATACTTGATAATGATTTCAAACTATATGATATGTCCAGGATTTCGTCTGGAGGCAGAAGGAAGTAACTGATAGAGTATCTTTGAAGAAATAGCAGTGAGAAAAATTAAGTTATCATTTGCCTGGACCCTTTCGAGTTTTTTTCAGGGATTTTTTTTTTTAGTTGCAAAAGAACAGAACTTATACTTAACTATGATATTTATAATTGCGTATAACAACTATTACCATTTTGATGCTTAATCTTATTTTTGTGTTCTCACAAAATATTTTATCAATTATTTATAGAATAAATTTATATGCAAATATAAATTTACAAGTAATTAATCTTAAAAGTAGGTATAAGTACAAGGCTAGATGTTTAAAAACTGATCATTTTGGCTATAGTTAGATGAATGCTCATAAGAAAAGATAAGTTTAACATTCTCTAGGACATAGTCCAAGGATATTAGAGACATTTTTCTGGTAGAAGTGATTGAGAAAGCTATGAAGAAGTCCTTTGAATTGAGGAAATTACCGTAGACAGACCTCTGACATGATATTAGTTAAGGTATCATTCTGAGTAGTCAGCGGTATTATAGTCTGAAAGATTTGAGTATTCCTTTTATTAGCGTTTTAAGTTCTCAAAGGCCATTTTTTCCTAAAGAAGAAGTCAAAGCAGAACAGTGTTCAAAGGTGAGAAGCATATTGCTCAGTAGCAGGGCAAGAATTAGAAATGCGGATCTATAAGAATGAATGAAAAGAATTTAAATGGTAAATGAACAGGCTAATACAAATATGTTTTATTACTTTTAATTCCTTTAAATAACATACGATTGACTAAAGCAAAAAATTATTATATTGTCTATTGGGGTCATTCATGTATATAGATGAACAAATGTAACAACCACAGTATAAAGGAGGTGAGAAGAGTAAATACGTGTATGCAGTTCTAGTTCTCATATTTTATATAAACTGGTACAATAAAAAGTCAATACTCTGAAAAACAAAGAATATAATGTAATCTGGAGCTCAACCACTTAAAAAATACAAGGTAGTATTGCTAAAATGCAGATAGATAAATTAAATTTTGAAATATTTGAATCCGAATGCAAAAATGGAAAGAGAGGAACAAAACACAACCTGACAAAGGGCATCTATGAAAAAAATTCAAAACATCATTCTTTTTTTCTATATGAGTTGTTTTTTTTAAATTTATTTTCAATTAAAGTTGACACAATATTATATTAGTTTCAGTGTACAACATTTATTCAGAAAGATATATGCACCCCGATGTTTATAGCAGCATTATTCACAGTGGCCAAGTCATGGAAACAACTAAAGTGCCCTTTAATAGATGATTGGATAAAGAAGATGTGGGACATATATACAACGGAATATTACTCAGCCATAAGAAAATATGAAATACTGTCGTTTCTGACAACATGAATGGACCTTGAGATCATGCTAAGCAAAATAAGTCAGAAAAAGCTGAGAAGCACTTGATTTCATTCATATTGTTGTAGCCGCCAGCCCCCGAAAGACACATGGACCACCAGAAATCAGTGAGTTATAGGAAACATGCTCTTTATTTAGCCAGCTGGGTCTGCCAGGGGTATGCAGACTCCAAATTAAGCAGCCCCGAAATGTAGAGGTACAGGGTTTTTAAGCGCTAAATCCCATTCCTCATTCTGTCTTAAACACAAAGGTCTATTTTTCTCCTATTCGCTACCTGTCAACCCACAGGTTGGTTGTGCAAGCAGGGGTACAGAAGCAGAAAGTTTATTGTTAGAATGTTATGTTCCCATGGGTGATAGCCTATGTTCCCATGGGCGATAGCCAAGCAGCAATTTTCCAGTCAGCACAATATGTGGAATATAAAACTAAAAGCAACAAACAAACCAGACAAACAGAGACTCATGAACATAGAAAACAGTTTAATGCTTACCAGATGGAAGGAGAGGTGGCAGGGGAGGTAGATACAAGTAAACTTAGCTTCTTTTGTTTGCTTGTTTATTTTAAATCCTTACTTTATTGGTTCTTTTAAGAGCTATAAGAAGGAAATTTTAGGATATCAAGAGATGGGATTCAATCAAACTTTTTGCTGATGCTTCTTTGATGTCTAAATGAAAACAGTTATGATACAACATTCAGACATTACCTGCAAACTTTCAACAATCTGCTGATGTAATTTTTAAAAGGAATTTGCTAATATTTATGAAAGTTTGCAAACTTGGAGTTGCTTTAACCCATCAAACTCACATCGGAGAACCTACTCTGCAGAAATAAAGCACTAATATTTGTGAATGTATAAAACTAGAATTTTTATTTAACATTCTCTAAAGGAACCAAAAACTAACAAACACACCTGTATGACCACCACTAAACAATTTTTTGAAGAAACTGTGTCATGCCCACTATTAAGGAACACAAGCATCTATGAAAAAAAGAATAAAATGTGTATAGATACCTCTAATATATTAGCAGATTTGTAGAGTTCAAAAGTTAAGCATACCCATACCAAGAAATGGAAACTTTTCCACCATTTAGTAAATTAAAATACGGTTCAGTCAGGTAGTGACCAAATATCATACAGTTTCCCAGCACAGTCAGATTGTGTGTAAATCTACATTTCTTCGCCATAATTTCATCAATGCTCTTTTCATCTCACTGTTTCGCAAGCTGTAGATAAGTGGATTCAGCAGAGGCGTCAGGAGTGAGTAAGCCAATGACATCAGTTTCTTGGTTTCTGGGGAGTAGCCAGATTTGGGCTGTAAATAGGTCATACTGGCTGTGCCATAGAAAAGGGTGACAGATGTGAGATGGGAGGCACAGGTGGAAAAGGCCTTTTGCCTTCCAGCTCTTGATGACATCTTCAGGATGGCAAAGAGAATTCGAATGTAAGACAACAGTATCAACAGGAAAGGAACCACAATAATCAAAATGGTGCCAGTGAATGCATAGATTTCAAACAAAAAGGTGTCTGCACATACAAGCTCTAACACTGCTGGGGTTTCACAAGAGATATGATTAATTTCATTGGGACCACAAAAGGGAAAACTGAAAACCCACGTGGTCTGCACAGTAGCTACAAGGATCCCTGACACCCATGAGAATATTACTAATTTTATGAAAACACTTTTGTTCATAATCATTGGGTAACTCAGAGGATGGCAGATTGCAGCAAATCGGTCATATGCCATTACCCCCAGGAGAAAACATTCAGTCCCACCAAAAAAAAGAATGAAATACATCTGTGCAAAACAGCTCACAAAGGAAATCAACGTTTTCTCAGTAGAAAGGACCACCAGCATTTCAGGCATGATGACTGCACTGAAACTCACATCCACCACAGACAAGTTCTGGAGGAACAGATACATAGGAACGTGCAGGCTCTTTTCCAGGTAGATGATGAATATGATAATGGCATTTCCCATCAGGGTCACCAGATAAATAATCAAGAAAACCCCAAAGAGCTGCTCTTGGAGTTCAGGAAAGTTAGAAAATCCCAAGAGGATGAATTCAACCACAGAGCTCTGATTTTGCCTTTTCATTTCAGTAGTGGAGTGTATTTTGTTCTTATGGACATAGTATATGAATTATGAAGTCACAGTCCAATAGCTGAGAATCTGTGTATGCATTCACCCCAGACAGTCCTGGCAGTTCATATAAACTAGAACTCATCCTGACAGAAACTAAGTTTGGCAATTTGGGAGAATGGCCAATTACTCAGATTATTGAATCTTTCAAATAAAAAGGAGGAAGTGAAGAATGTGGCTCAGGAATCTTGTCTGTAAAGTACGAAATACATAAAAATTCTTTTGCAAGTTTTACTTTATGTAGTTTGAAAATTAAACATAGCCTTAAAACAACATAAATGTTTTATAACTTATGTTCCATTCCCCTTACATTGCTATCATTTTTTATATCATACATTGCTACAAAAAATAAAGTATTAAAAAGTAAGCGGATAGAAAAAGATACCCACAAAATTTTGGTAATAACCTAATAACTCAAAAGTTATACCATGGTTCTTTTATGTTTATTATAAACATTTATCACATTCAAAATCCCTGTATGTGATTTGTTTAAATATGAAAAATGCAGGAACACACAAAGGGGATTGTATTTTAGATATACCTATAGTGGTAATATGTAAATAATTCTTGACTTCAGGCTCATTAATTTATGTATAGACTGGTCGTGGCCAATTATATTAAGATTGGCCTATATAGGAAATTTTAAGAGCTAGTTCTCTATGGCTTGCCCTTGTGACCATGATGATTCAAGAAGAGTCCAGTTTTTGTCATTCTGAAATTGTGGTTTAAATGTTTCCACTCCCTCTTTTTTTCCCCCCTCTCTCCTCCTCATCAAGAAGTTCACTTAATCATTAAACAAACACTGAGTAAGCAATTAACATTTTCTAGGCTCAGTAATCTCAGGTACATGTTTGATCCCACAACAGAGAGCTGGGAACGCAACATGATCGAGCATTGCGCCCTTACCTCGGTGCTCTGTAACTCCTCTCGTTAAACCCTGTTCCATTTTTCTCCATTATCACCAACTGACAGTTTCTATATAAATCTAACTCCCTCACGAAAAGGTGAACTCCAGGAAACAAAGATTTCGTTTTGTTCCTTGCTACATTCACAGCGTCTATTATACACGCTATGCCAATATTGGATGAATAGAGAATAAAAAATGAGGAAAATCCACCACACCTTTAAGGAACAGAGTGTTTTTTAAAAAGTGAAACCAGGACACGCCACTTTTGGGAAGCAGAAGTAGTAACAAGTGCTTTAGACATTTCAATGAGAGAAAGATTACTTTTGAATATGGAGGAAGAGTGAACAACCATAATTATAGTATGTCATCAGTGGAAGTTATGTTAGGTGGAAGGAGAAAGGTGCAAGGAGGGATGACTTGCTCAGGTCAAAGGTATTTGATGACACCTTAGCGATACAGTGGAGGCCTCCTGTCCTTTGTGTGATGTTTTGAAAACCAGCAAATACACCGTGGGAGATGAGAAACCCAGGAGAACACAGTAAGGACAAAGTAAGCTGAAGACATTAATTATTATTAGAGCGCAGATTGGTAGGACCTTAGCAGACAGAAGGCAAGTCGATTAATTTCTGAGTTGACCATAACCATCCATTAAAAGTAAATGTGTGGATTGACCTTAATAGTTGTATTTTGGATTTCAAAAAATCACCTAAAATTAGTAAAATGTAGTCACAGGGTCAAACATTTAAAACCTATTTCTACTGAGAAAAAAAAAAGAGAGAATGACATGTACTTAGTTGCAAATACTTAAAAGCGGACAAATTTTTGAAAATTAGAGAATTTAGGGTATCATGTAAATAAAATAGAAAACCTCATATAACTAATTGTAAGCATGTTATGGAACAGAACATTTGTGATTGATAAAGAGCAGCTGACCACAGATGCTCCATATTTTGTCTATAAGTTAGAACAGCCTAATGCTGTCTAGAATAACTCACTATATGAAATACTCAGGCGGATCACTCCCTTCTCTAGGTTTCATCCTTGCAATTGAAAAAGGGAGGAATTAGTTTTGTTTTTTTTTTACCAAGTTCCCTTCCAGTTGCAAACTTCTAAGTTTTAATGATTAGTACATGCAAAGTACTTTTACCTCCAATTATTGCCTGAACTCTTCTCTGTAAAGAAGAGAAAAAACTGACTTAAATATTTCAGCCGTGTCCGGTATTCCTGAGCACTAAGACTTTACTTCAACATCTCCGACTGTCGGGGAGGAGCAATGTAGGTGGATATCCCAACAGATACATAAGCAGAATCTTCACTTTCTTACCTATTGACTCTGTCTCTTTAAATTTCACGCCGCTTCATCAGAAGTTTTACCTCTGGTCAAAAACCACCTTCTCATAAATATAACTCAGTGATTTGGTACACTGATTCTAGAACATCATATGGCATTGTAATATATATATATATATGCCCTGGAGAAGCCTTCCCTAGAGAAGATGGAATCACTTCATAAACACTTTTCCGTATTTTTGCATGATAACTAAAGAGGCTTGAACTTGGCCCCTCTGGTGAAAAAGCTCAAGAGCACAAACGTGGAGCCACAGCATCTTCATATTCCTATAGGGAAAAATGCCTCTTCACACAGGAGACTCAGTTTCACCATGATATCTACCAATAAGAGGTGAAAGCAGAGGCTGAATAAAGGTTGTAAACGGGGAAAGAAGAGAGTGGCAGGGATGAGCAAAGGCAGGTGAGCTAGAGGTAGTCTATCTGATTAGATGAGATGCACAGTTTGGGCAGTGGTGGGAAGCAAGTTAAGGAAAGTAGATTGAAGCCTCTGTAGAAAGCCTGCGTGCCCTCCCACCATGCAAGAAGAACGTTTGATCATTTCTAGTAGAAATATAGAGTCACTGAAAATTTGAGAGAAAAATGTTATTAAATCGTTTTCATAGGTAGAAATTTTAACCTAGAAGTGAAAAGATCTGGCCTAGTTTGCGTGATTTAAACAAATCATTTAGCTTCTCTGATTCTTTTGCTTTTTTTTTTTTTTGTAAAATAAACATAATGTCATTAATCTCGTGGAATTGTATGAGAATCAGAGACTCGGGGATCAGTCCAAACTGGCTTGAACAATTAATAGGCCATTGGCTCAGTCCCAGCAGAGTGAAGAGATGAATGAATCTGCAACTTGGCTTTGTCTGGAACTGGATCATGTGGCCAGAATGCAGGTTACCTTCGTCTGCTTCTCACCACTGCCTTCCTGGAGCAGATTTCTTTCTCAGGGAAGTTCACCCCTCCTGGCAGCAGTAAGGCTGCCAACAACACTTAGTGATACATTCTATCTAATCTGCATCCAATGGAAAAAGTACCAGTTATCCTGAGGAAAAAGGATTTTCATTCACAGACTGCAGTCCAAAGATTCCACCCATTTCATTTACCATGCGAAATACATGCAATAACACACCATGCATGAACCAGTCACCTGTACTAGGTGTGGGAAGTGCTGCCAGTATGTGCTTTCCAGGTTCATATTCCATAAAATCCCATGTGGGCTTCTATCATACTGATAAGTTCTATTTCTTGATGTCAGTGATGGTGGTGCAGGTGATGTGTATCAGACTTAAAAGAAAAATGTACAGAAACATTTCAGATGCATGCTAAAGAAGATAAAAACATGCTAACGGAGATAAAAATATTAGAATCAAACCGGAATTCATAGACAATAGCACTAAAAAATCAAAATGTAGAAACATATTTATCTTGTAGCTGAGATGTGTCTCTTGAAGACAGAATATGATTGAGTTTTGTTTTTGGATCCAGTATGCTATCCTGTGCCTCTCTATTGGTGAGTTCAGTCCATTTACATTTAGGGTGATTATTGACACATAAGTTTTCCTATAGCCATTTTGTCTTTTGTTTTCTGTTGCCTTGGTTTCTCCATTGTTTCTTTGTCCTTGTGTTTTTGTCTGTTATTTTAATTTGATGATGTTCTATGATTTTTCGCTCTGTTCCCTCTTGTTTTATGTTATGTGTCACAGTTCTAGATTTGTGTGTGTGTGTGGTTACTCTTAAGTTTATATATATAAGAAAATTTCATATTTTACAATGCTACTATTTATTTTTCTTTTTTCTTTTTTTTTCTTTTTCTCTTCCTTGTTCTTACAGTAGTCCTTTTTATTCTGCCTGTGTCTTATCTCCATTCCTCTTTGCAAGTTCAGAGCTCTACTCCCTTTCCTTTTCTGTTTTTGTTGTTTCGAATTATCTTATTTATGCTGAGTTCATTTCTGAAATGCAATAGCTATTTTCTTTTCTTTTGAAAATGTTTTTTACCTTTAACCATTATGTAATATTTAAGTTTATAATATCCTGTTCTTAATAAAGTTTGCAATTTCCTGTTTCTGTTTGTCTGTAGTCATCTTACTCATAATTTTGTATTTTTTTGTCTTTTTGTCTCAGGTAGAATAACCCCCTTCATTATTTCCTGTAATGCAGGCCTTACGGTGGAAAATTCCCTCAGCTACTGTATGTCTAGAAATATCTTTAGTTCCCCTTCATATCTAAAGAAGAACTTTGCTGGATATATTATTCTTGGCTGGTAATTTTTGTCTTTCAGAATTTGAATATTTGATTTACTCCCTCCTAGCTTGTAAAGTTTCTGCTGAAAAATCCAATGATAACCTAATGGGTTTTCTTTTATAAATTGTCTTCCCTGGCTGTCTTGAGAATTCTTTCTTTGTCATTAATTTTTGACAGTTTTAATATAATATGCCTTGAAGAGGTTTTTTTGGATTGAGATAATAAGGTGTTCTGTTTGTTTATTGGGTTTGAGGATCCCATTTTGGAACCCAATTATTTGTTTGAATAGGCTCTCTGTTCCCTTCTCTCTCTCTTCTCCTTCAGGTATACCCATTATTCTTATGTTTCTCTTTCTGATGGTATCAGATAGTTCTTGTAGAGTTCTTTCATTTTTTATTTTTGCTCTCAAGTCTCCATCTCCTTCCATCTGCGTCATTTTCAGATTTCAGTCTTCAATATCACTAATTCTTTCCTCCATCTGGTCAGCTCTTTTTCCTCAGCTTGCTGTTTTATTCTTCATCTCTTTTAATGAGTTATTCAGCTCCAGAATTTCCATTGGGTTCTTTTTTAAAGTTTCAGTCTCTTTGCTGAAGTATTCCTTTTGTTCATTGATTTTATTTCTGGGTTTTAAAAACTGCCTATCTGAGTTTTCTTGCATCTTCGTGT
>NW_011889147.1:91034-94223 GCF_000151845.1 Pteropus vampyrus
CCTATATATGTATCACTTCTTCGTTCATTCATCTGTTGATGGACACTTAGGTTGCTTCCATATTTTGGCTATTATTTCAATGAACATATGGATTCACATGTCCCTTCAAAGTTGTGTTTTGGATTTCTTCAGATAAATATCTAAAAGTGGGATTACTAGGTCCTTTTTCTCGTTATGCCTTTGTTTTAAAGACTACTTTGTTTGGTATAAGTATTGCTACCCCTGCTTTTTGTTGTTGTTAATATTTTCATTAAAAATCTTTTTCCATCCCTTTACTTTAAGTCTCGTGTGTTTTTCGATCCAGTCTTGCACAGGCAGCAAATATAAGAGTCTTGTTTTCTTATCCAACTAGGCACTCTGCATCTTTTAATTGGAGCATTTAATCCATTTATATTTAAAGTAATTGTAATAGATATGTACTTATTGCCATTTTATTATTCATATTTTTTATCTTTTTCTTCTTCTTTTTCTTCTTAAAGAAGTCCCTTTAACATTTCTTATAATACTAGTTTGGTGATAATGAACTCTTTTAGCTTTTTCTTATGTGAGAAGCTCTTTATCTGTCCTTTGATTCTAAATGTTAACTTTCCCGGGTAGAGTAATCTTGGTTGTAGGTCCTTGCTTTCCTTCACTTTGATTATTTTGTGCCAGTCCCTTTTGACCTGAAAAGTTTCTGGGAGTTCCCTCATAAGCTCCCTATGGGAGCTCCCTTGTAAGTAACTAACTGCTTTTTTCTGACTGCTTTTAAGATTCTTTCTCTTGGCATGTTGATTTAATGATGTATCAACCTCTTTGGGTTTATCTTGTTTGGGACTCTCTGTACTCCCTGAGCTTTTATGCCTATTTGCTCCACCAGATTAGGGAAGTTTTCTGTTGTTATTTCTTCAAATAGATTTTCAATTCCTTGCTCTCTCTTTCTTCTACTTCTGGTACCCCTATGATACAAATGTTGGTATGCTTGATGTTGTCCCAGAGGCCCCTTAAACTTTCCTCATTTGGGGGAAGGGAATTCTTTTTTCTTGTTGCTGTTCTGATTGGGTGTTTTCTGCTACCTTCTTTTCTAAATCGCTGATTTGATCCTCTGCTTCATCTAATCTGTTGATTCCCTCTAATGTAGTCTTCATTTCAGTTATTAATTATATTCCTTATTTCTGATTAGTTTTTTTTTATATTTTCTATCTCTACTTGTATTTTTCCTATCTTTTTGTTAAAGTTCTTACTGAGATCATTGAACATCCTTATAACCAGTGTTTTGAACTCTGCATTTGATAGATTGTCTCCATTTTGTTTAGCTCTTTTTCTGGAGCTTTGTTCTCTTCTTTCATTTGGGACATGTTTCTTTGTCTCCTAATTTTGGCTGCCTCACTGTGTTTGTTTCTATGTATTAGGTATGGCTGCTATGTCTCCCAGTCTTAGTAGAGTGGCTTTACGTAATAGGTGGCTGGTAGGGCTCCGTAGCACAGTCTCCCTTATCACCTGAGCCAGGTTCTCTAGGTATGTCACCTGTGTGGATTGTGTGTGCCCTTCTGTTGTAGTTGAGACTTGATTGCTCTAGGCACATCAATGAGAGGGAATGACCCTCAGGCTGATTGGTTGTGAAGACTTACCATGACTTCAGTGGAGGAATTGTTTTGCAGGGGCTGACCCTACAGAACAGGATTCACTTTAGTGGGTCTCTGGTGCCTGCCAAGTCTGCTTTTTAGATTGGTCATTTGTGGAGATGATTGAGTGGTTCTCTGGTATAGTCTGAAGCTGGCCACAGGACTGTTGGTTCTGGGGCCTCTTAGGAGGGGCTCTGGTGCAGGCCAAAGTCAGCTGCTGCCTGTGTCCCGCCTGGGGCCACTTGGTATGAACTACAAAGTGATCTGCCATGCGTGCTTGGCTTAGAGGTGCCTAGGAGAGGCTAAGCTGCGAACCAAGGCCGCCTGTTGTTAGTGCTGGGTTTAGATCTGCTAAACAAGATGTACAGGGCATGCTGAAGTCAGATGCCACTTGTTTGGGGTTTGTGAACCTTTGAGAGGTTTTAGGAAAGTCCTCAGCATGTGTTAAGACAGGCCATTTGTATGGAAAAGCCACTGGAAGCGTCTTAGTTGGGCCTACAAGTTGAGTGAGACAAGGTCTCAGGAAATCACCAGAGCGGAGCAGACAGTGATAGCTAGGTTGATGGAGACTCAGATACGGTGCCCACCTGCATGTACAGGCTGGGTGGTGAGAGAACTTAACTGAGGAACAATGGCATCTGCCAGTACTTCTGTCTGAGAGAAAGCCGCCCCTCCAGCCCTTTTCCTAAAGCCAGACAATTCAGTCCTCCCCATATGTCCCAGGTGCTTCTCGAACAGCTGCCCCAGTGTTGGAACTCAGAGTGAGTGAGTCCGTCAGTAAGGCCATGTGTGGTCCCTTTAAAAGGAACACCTGGGACTCCAGTCATCCTCTGTCTCACTCAGCCACAATCTTTGCTGGTTTTCACAGCCAAAAGTTATGAGGACTTCTCTTCCCAGCACTGGAACCTTGGACTGGTGTGGGGCTGGGACCCCTCGCTGCCCAGGGGGGACCTCCATGGTCAAGATAGCCCTCCCAATATTTAACCGCCACATGTGGGTACAGCACCATCCTATTCTGCATCTCTGTGCCTCCTACCAGTCTTATGGTGGCTTCTTCTGTATATCCTTATTTATAGAACTTTTGTTCAGCTAGACTTCAGGCGATTCTCCATGATGGTTGTTCCATACTTTAGTTGAATTTTGAGGTATTCATGGGAGGAGGCAAGAATAGCATTTACCTACTTCACCGTCTTGACCAGAAGCCCTGAATTCTTAAGCTTTTACATTTTCCCTGGTTCTTACAACTCACCACACTGCTGCTGGAAATCTCTCTTTTTTTTTTTTTTCCAGAAAGTAGTACTGCAGCTCAAGTTCATAGTTTCTGCCTTGCCTACAGAATCTGTTCTGGTTTTCTGAGAGCATTCCATTTACTGGAGCTCGCTCTCACTGCACTCAGGAACACACACAAGAAGCCATCTGCAGAACACAGAGAGGTTGGGGTTTACCACTTTGTGTGTTAAGGGTGTCTGCAGGTCCAGATGGGGGCCCCTTGGTGAGGTCCTCCCAAAGGCTGTGGGTGGACTTCCCACTGAAGTACTGAGCACGTCAGTCAGCCTAACCATGTTCCTTTAATGCCCTTTAATATCGT
>NW_011889147.1:94273-95888 GCF_000151845.1 Pteropus vampyrus
AGTTTCAGTCTCTTTGCTGAAGTATTCCTTTTGTTCATTGATTTTATTTCTGGGTTTTAAAAACTGCCTATCTGAGTTTTCTTGCATCTTCGTGTGTTTTTTTCAGAACTATGATCTTGGGGTTGGGTTTTTTTTTTTTGTCATTTAAATCACATATTTGCATGTTTTAAAATTTATTTTCTGGAGAGATTCCATTTTCTTTCCGACAGTCAAGCTGATGCAGTCTGTAGATAGCCCCGTAGAGGGGCCCAACTAAGGCACAGTGGTTGCTGCCCTTCCAGCCCTCATTCTGGTGTCAGGTAATGCAGACTTTCTCAGTATGAATCCCTTGCGAGCCTCTGACCCACCACCAGTATCCCTGAAGTAGTATATATAGAGATTTCCTGGAGTTTGGAGATCCATGACGGAGTGAGAGACATCCTCAGATCTTTCCCCTTGAAACAACAATAAGCTGAACATCTAAAACTCAACAAAAAACACCCAAGCTGCACACCAGCACGTCTGAGCGTGGGATCTGTGCATAAGAGCTACCACATATCAGAACCCCAGGGGTCGGGCAGTGGACTGGGAGAAATAAAGAAACTGCCTCTCGCAGGCACTACAGCTCCCTGTAGTAGGAGGAGGAGAGAAGAAGGTGCGGTGAGTTCTCTGAACAGCCCTGCCTGGGAGCACTGTGAGCTCCACACGGCTGACAGCAGGGCCCAGTCATCAGGGTAGGAAGCAGAGAAGCAGGACAGCAGAGAAACAACAGTTGATTTTTACTGACTAGGGTTGCAAAACCAAGACTGAGCCGCAGCCCCCAAACCCCATCACAGAGGGACCCTCCCCCCATATCCTCTAAGACCGATCACCAAGGAGCCCCAGGGGATTCTGAGCAAATGCTACCAAAACTGTCGCTAACACTGACAGAGACTGAGACTGAGAGTAGTTAGCGCGATTAAACATCTATAAGAAAAAAAGGCATTATTAAGGCTTTATATAAAGCAGGGATCCAAGAGGCTTAGACACCACCTACTGGAAACCAAAAGAAAAACGCCTTCTTTGCAGCAGGCTGAAGAGAGACCTTTATATAATACATCTTCTTTCTAGAAAAAAGCTGAATACACTTCCATTAATGCCCAGGTGGAGAAATAGTCCATTAAACACCATCAACAACCAAGATGACAAGGCATCTCAGAAAGAAAGAGAACAATCTCCAGAAAAATAAGCTTACAGACATAGAAATATGCAACTTAAATGACAGAATTCAGGATAGTACTTCTGGAAAACTCAGTGAGATCCAAAACAACTCAAATCAACAATTTCAAGAATTGAAAAAACAACTAGATGAGCAGAGCAAGGAGATTAAACTCTCAAAAAGAACAGAATAAATCTTCTGGAGATAAAAAAAAAAACACGTACTGCAAGAGTTGAAAAATGAAATAGCAAGCTTGGGAAATAGAGTCTACCAAATGGAGGAAAAGATCAGTGATATCGAAGACAGAATCTAGAAATAAATCAGAAGGAAGAAGAGAGAAACCAAAGAATGAAAAATAATGAAAGAGAAATACAAGAACTACAAGAGGAAACAAAAGAATAATGGGCATTATCGAAGGCGAGGAAAAGGAGCAAGGAT
>NW_011889147.1:98383-103168 GCF_000151845.1 Pteropus vampyrus
TTTTTTTTATATTTTCTATCTCTACTTGTATTTTTCCTATCTTTTTGTTAAAGTTCTTACTGAGATCATTGAACATCCTTATAACCAGTGTTTTGAATTCTGCATTCGATAGATTGTCTCCATTTTGTTTAGCTCTTTTTCTGGAGCTTTGTTCTCTTCTTTCATTTGGGACATGTTTCTTTGTCTCCTAATTTTGGCTGCCTCACTGTGTTTGTTTCTATGTATTAGGTATGGCTGCTATGTCTCCCAGTCTTAGTAGAGTGGCTTTACGTAATAGGTGGCTGGTAGGGCTCCGTAGCACAGTCTCCCTTATCACCTGAGCCAGGTTCTCTAGGTATGTCACCTGTGTGGATTGTGTGTGCCCTTCTGTTGTAGTTGAGACTTGATTGCTCTAGGCACATCAATGAGAGGGAATGACCCTCAGGCTGATTGGTTGTGAAGACTTACCATGACTTCAGTGGAGGAATTGTTTTGCAGGGGCTGACCCTACAGAACAGGATTCACTTTAGTGGGTCTCTGGTGCCTGCCAAGTCTGCTTTTTAGATTGGTCATTTGTGGAGATGATTGAGTGGTTCTCTGGTATAGTCTGAAGCTGGCCACAGGACTGTTGGTTCTGGGGCCTCTTAGGAGGGGCTCTGGTGCAGGCCAAAGTCAGCTGCTGCCTGTGTCCCGCCTGGGGCCACTTGGTATGAACTACAAAGTGATCTGCCATGCGTGCTTGGCTTAGAGGTGCCTAGGAGAGGCTAAGCTGCGAACCAAGGCCGCCTGTTGTTAGTGCTGGGTTTAGATCTGCTAAACAAGATGTACAGGGCATGCTGAAGTCAGATGCCACTTGTTTGGGGTTTGTGAACCTTTGAGAGGTTTTAGGAAAGTCCTCAGCATGTGTTAAGACAGGCCATTTGTATGGAAAAGCCACTGGAAGCGTCTTAGTTGGGCCTACAAGTTGAGTGAGACAAGGTCTCAGGAAATCACCAGAGCGGAGCAGACAGTGATAGCTAGGTTGATGGAGACTCAGATACGGTGCCCACCTGCATGTACAGGCTGGGTGGTGAGAGAACTTAACTGAGGAACAATGGCATCTGCCAGTACTTCTGTCTGAGAGAAAGCCGCCCCTCCAGCCCTTTTCCTAAAGCCAGACAATTCAGTCCTCCCCATATGTCCCAGGTGCTTCTCGAACAGCTGCCCCAGTGTTGGAACTCAGAGTGAGTGAGTCCGTCAGTAAGGCCATGTGTGGTCCCTTTAAAAGGAACACCTGGGACTCCAGTCATCCTCTGTCTCACTCAGCCACAATCTTTGCTGGTTTTCACAGCCAAAAGTTATGAGGACTTCTCTTCCCAGCACTGGAACCTTGGACTGGTGTGGGGCTGGGACCCCTCGCTGCCCAGGGGGGACCTCCATGGTCAAGATAGCCCTCCCAATATTTAACCGCCACATGTGGGTACAGCACCATCCTATTCTGCATCTCTGTGCCTCCTACCAGTCTTATGGTGGCTTCTTCTGTATATCCTTATTTATAGAACTTTTGTTCAGCTAGACTTCAGGCGATTCTCCATGATGGTTGTTCCATACTTTAGTTGAATTTTGAGGTATTCATGGGAGGAGGCAAGAATAGCATTTACCTACTTCACCGTCTTGACCAGAAGCCCTGAATTCTTAAGCTTTTACATTTTCCCTGGTTCTTACAACTCACCACACTGCTGCTGGAAATCTCTCTTTTTTTTTTTTTTCCAGAAAGTAGTACTGCAGCTCAAGTTCATAGTTTCTGCCTTGCCTACAGAATCTGTTCTGGTTTTCTGAGAGCATTCCATTTACTGGAGCTCGCTCTCACTGCACTCAGGAACACACACAAGAAGCCATCTGCAGAACACAGAGAGGTTGGGGTTTACCACTTTGTGTGTTAAGGGTGTCTGCAGGTCCAGATGGGGGCCCCTTGGTGAGGTCCTCCCAAAGGCTGTGGGTGGACTTCCCACTGAAGTACTGAGCACGTCAGTCAGCCTAACCATGTTCCTTTAATGCCCTTTAATATCGTCTGCCTCTATCCTGATCTCCTACCTCCCCCCCAGTCATGGAGGTCCTACCTCATAGTACGGGTGCTGCTAGAGAGAGGGGGGTTTTCCAACAATGTCCTGCACAGCTAGGGAAGCCAGGCACTCACTCACTGTTCTCCCTTTCCTCCACCAGAGAAGGCACTGCCCACTAGTTCAGCCTCTTGCAGTGTTGTCTGGGGGGAGAAGGCACCAGCAAAGTTCCTCTTTCAGTCACCAATATGTCAAAACTCATATATATTTTTTCTCCAATGACGTGCTGGAGTAGCCCTCTGTAAGACTGGACTTCCACAAAGTCTCTCATCTGTTGATTTCTGCCAAAGTCAGCACTCTTCAGGCTTTCCCTGAACAGGGCCCAGAGGGGTTGGGGCAGGTTCACTGGCTCCTGCTAGTTTTGAAACCCTTACTGAGGTCTTTCTGCCTATTACTTCCTCCCACATTCTTTGATGTATGGGGTACTTGGTCCTACAACTCTCAATGAGACACTTGTTTGTAGACGGATGCCTATTTAGTTGTTTTAAAAGGAGGACAAAAAGGAGTGACATCTCACACTACCATGTAGGTATCACTCTGGACTTAATGTTGGAGACAGTAGAATCATTACTGATGATTAAAAAGAAAAATTATGTTATAACTTGTATTAAGATTAATTTGGTGTTTACATTTTTATTAAAGGAAAAAGTAAGGTTTCTAAAAATGTTATTTCTTTTTTATTAAAAAAAAATATTCACATAGAAAAAACTGGAAGAAGAAACACAAAGAGGTATATAATAATATAAATAATTTTAAATTCTATAAATGAAACTTAGTCTGCTTTAAAAGAGCATTTTCAGGGTTATTTTCAATAATTTTGTGCAAGAAATTTCAGTAAATTATGTGCAAGAGATTGGAGAATTTCAATATTAGAGGCAATAGGATTAGAAGGAAGAGAAATGGTTTAACATACATTACAGAAGTATGCCATATTCATTAGACAAGATTGAAACAACCTAAAAATATCACTTTCTTTCTTCATCTAGAAAGGAGCCAGGTCATGACAATTAGCCCGCAGTAGTCTTGGGAACTCTTTAATGTATTTTGTCAAATAGATTCCTGTAAAGAAAGAGCTGGTAACTAAATGGAGCTTTCAGATGTTTTCTGAGTTGGCTTGAGGAGGCTCACCTGCAGAGGTCCTGTGGAAGGAATCTTGTTAATGTTGCTCAGATCGCAGGGCAATGGAAGCTTTATAAGTATGAGAATCATTGATTTCAACCTTTACATTATCTGTACAGCATGGACACCATCTCTTTCAGATGACAAGATCTTGGATGGCATAATTGCACTTAATTTCCCATCCAAAGAGTTTCAGGTGCCTCTGGGTGTTAGTTCCAAAGACTGCATTCAAAGAGCATAGAACTTATTTGAAAATATTTGCTCTTGTAGATACAAGAAATGGTGGGTGAAGAAAGGATAAAGCACATATTTTCTGCTAGATGTTCCTATCTTAGTGAAACTCATTTATTCTTTACATTGAAAATTTTCTTGCGAATCACACAATGAAGTTTGTGGGTCTATATTGTGAATATATACTGAAATTTCCTTGGTATATTATCCATTTTTCTGAAGAAAAGGCCCTCTTTATATAATATTTATTATATATTTAGTATCTTATGACCACCAATGTGTTCTAGCCATCAATTTTCTCATTGCCTGTTTAACTTCCTTGTTTCTGAGGCTGTAGATGATGGGGTTCAACATGGGGATCACCACCATGTAGAACACAGACACCGCTTTGTTTTGTTCAGTTGAGTAGCTGGACTTGGGCATCACATAAATGAATGTTATGCTCCCATAGAACAGAGTGACCACTGCGAGGTGAGAAGTGCAGGTAGAGAAAGCTTTATGGCGCCCCTCAGTGGAATTCATTTTCAAGATGGAGAAAAGGATGTAGACATAAGACAGAGCAATGATAAACACAGTGACCACAATGATAGAGCCAGAAGAGATGGCTGGAATTATTTCAGAAATAAAATCCTGAGAACAGGAAAGCTTCAAAAGTGGTGAATAGTCACAGAAAAAATGATTGACTTTATTTGGCCCACAAAAGGATAGACTTAATAAACAGCCAGTAAATGTCCAAGCATTCACACATCCACCTAGGTAGGACATCCCCACTAAGAGAATGCAGATTCTGGGAGACATGTGGGTGGAGTAGAGCAGTGGTGAGCAGATGGCTACATAGCGATCATAGGCCATGGCAGCCAGCAGGAAGCACTCAGCTGTCCCAAATGTGACCCCAGAACAGAGTTGAGCTACACAGCCAGCAACATGGATAGAGGTTCCTTCCCTGAGGAAGCCCATGAGCATAACAGGTGTGACTGATGAGGTGTAACAGATGTCTACAAAGGCCAAGTGGCAGAGGAAAAGGTACATCGGGATATGAAGCTGAGGGCTACTTCTGATTAACATGATTATGCTGCCATTGCCCATTAAGGTGACAACATAGATTCCTAGAAACACAATAAATAAAATGACACACATTGTAGTATCCTCTGTTAACCCCAAAATAATGAACTCTGTTACAGCTGTATAGTTTCTAGTCCTCATCTGTACTGAAAATGGTGCCCACTGAAAGCAAAACAAATTGATATTAGAACAGAAGAAAATATTATAATGTACATACTTATATTTACAGAGGATATATAATAAATTACAAAAACATGACACTCTAGTGTAAATTTGGTAAGAAGTGTGTTCATAC
>NW_011889147.1:103218-106324 GCF_000151845.1 Pteropus vampyrus
TATCATTTACATATTTGTAATGGTAACCACACACCAAAGATTCAGAACTGAAGTATGTAACATAAAACAAGAAGAACCAGAGGCAAAACCCACAAAAGCCAACCAAAATAAAGAAAGCAGAAACACAAGGACAAGGAAGCAATGGAAACACCGAGCTACCAGAAAGCAAAAGATAAAATGGTTATAAGAAGACCTCATATTTCAATAATCACCTTAAATGTAAAAGGACTGAACTCACCATATGCGGCCTCCAGGAGACAGATCTCAGCTCCAAAGACAAATATAGACTTGAAGTGAAAGGGTAGATATTTCAAGCAAATGGCATTCAGAGAAAAGCAGGAGTAGCAGTCCTAATATGAGATGAAATAGACTTCAAAATAAAAAAGGTAAAGAAAGATACTGAGGGACGCTTCATAATGATAAAGGGAATCATGCACCAAGAAGACATAACACTTATTAATATCTATGCTCACAATCAGGGAGCCCAGAAATATGTAAAGATTTTACTAACAGAACTAAAGGGAAAAACAGACCAAAACACTATTGTAGTAGGGGACCTAAATACCCCACTGTCAGATATGTACAGATAATCCAAACAGAAAATCAATAAGGAAATAACATCCTTAAATGACTCATTAGACAAACTGGATATAATTGATATATACAAAGCCTTCCCTCCCAAAACAGCTGCTTATGCATTCTTCTCTAGTGCTCATTTTCTTTCTGAGCTGCCTTGTTACCTTGGTTGTTCATGGTATTTGATGGATTATTTCCCCTCCTAGGCATTTATGGGAATAAACTCTGCAGTTTTTATTATTATTAAGACTGATGCCTCTTTAGCGGGTTGATAAGAAGAGGTATTTCTTTTGTTTTTCAATAGGTGGCACACAAGCCTCCCGTACTGAGTAGGCCTCCCGTTCCTCTGCTGGGCAACGTTTGCCTTTGATTCTCTGGGAAAGTGGTTATCTCCTTTGTGACCAGGTCGCCTCAGTCTCAGGGCTCCACCTGTGTGGGAGAATGTGGTGGGCAATTGAGTTCCTAGCTCCTGAAGACCCAGTGCTATCCTAGCAGCCAGATGCAGTTTTAGTGTCCTCCCTGAGGTGTCCCAGGTGCCTATGCTGGGATCAGCCTCAATGGGTAAGAGCAGGTTGGGTTGAGAGAGGCTGCTGATATGTTTGCAGCTTTGTTTTCCTGTCAGTAATGATGACTGCCAGACCTCAGCTGCCTGGCCTCTGTATCTCTAACCCTGTCACAGGGATTACATGCAGATGTATCTGCCACTCAAAAGCTATCTCTTCAGTTCTCTGGGCTGTAGATACTCTGCTTTGTAGTCCGACACTCATTGACAGTTTTTTCTGGGGCCTGCTGCTAGCTCTGGGAGGGTGTGGGGAAGCAAGTTCTGGGAGGGTGGGCGGAGGTGGCCAGCCCCAGTGGCTTTGTTTTCTGCCTGGCAGTGAGAGCTGTTAGAACACAGCTGTCGCACTTCTGTATTCTGGTCTCTGCCCTGATATCTTGCTGAGTTCAGCCATAGTATATGCCAATCACTGATGCAGGAGTGCTTGGGGCTACAGAGAGTGCACGCAGCTATCTGATTTCTCCTCTTTCTCCAAGTCCTGCTGTGAGCTCTGGGCTTCATCTGTGGCAACTGTCTCTGCTCTACTCCCTACCCTCCTCCCCTGTTTGCCCCAATTCACCCATGTTCAGATGTTTCAATGCCCAGATCTCTCAGAAATGTGTGTTAAGCTGGAAATCCTTATTGGATTATAGCTGTTCAACTTGTTATAATTTCAAGGGGAGATATCAAGGGGGCCCCTCAGGCCACCATGTTTCTGATTCCTTATATTTCTTGTAGTTTTATGTTGCTACTTTCACATTTGAAGCAGCAGATAGCTCCTAGTTGTCTTCATGTAGGATATGTTGTTCATTGGTCCTGTTATGTCTGGGGTTTACTTTGACCATGTATGGATATACCTGCTGCACACTTCTTGCTCCCTCTTGTGACAGAATTCTTTTTTTTTTTTTTAGAATCTGTTGTACAGTTTATTTTTTAAATAATTTTTTATTTTTCAATTACATTTGACATGCAATGTTACATTAGTTTCAGATGTGCAACACAGTGATTAGACATTTATATAACTCACTAAGTGATCACCCTGATAAATCTAGTACCATCTTACACCATATATAGCAATTACAATATTGACAATTATAGTCCCTATGCTATGTTTTACATCCCCATAACTGTTTTTGTACCTCTTAATTCCTTCCCATCTCCACTTATCTTCCCAAGTCCCTCCCATCTGGCAACCATCAAAATATTCTCTATATCTGATTTTGTTTCTGTTTTGTTTGTCTATTTTGATTTTTAGATTCCACATATGAATGAAATCATATGGTATTTGTCTTTCTCTGTCTGATTTATTTCACTTAGCATAATACCCTCTAAGACCATTCATGTTGTTGCTAATGGCAAGATTTCATTCTTTTTTATGGCTGGGCAATGTTCCATCCTATATATGTATCACTTCTTCGTTCATTCATCTGTTGATGGACACTTAGGTTGCTTCCATATTTTGGCTATTATTTCAATGAACATATGGATTCACATGTCCCTTCAAAGTTGTGTTTTGGATTTCTTCAGATAAATATCTAAAAGTGGGATTACTAGGTCCTTTTTCTCGTTATGCCTTTGTTTTAAAGACTACTTTGTTTGGTATAAGTATTGCTACCCCTGCTTTTTGTTGTTGTTAATATTTTCATTAAAAATCTTTTTCCATCCCTTTGCTTTAAGTCTTGTGTGTTTTTCGATCCAGTCTTGCACAGGCAGCAAATGTAAGGGTCTTGTTTTCTTATCCAACTAGGCACCCTGCATCTTTTAATTGGAGCATTTAATCCATTTATATTTAAAGTAATTGTTAATAATATGTACTTATTGCCATTTTATTATTCATATTTTTTATCTTTTTCTTCTTCTTTTTCTTCTTAAAGAAGTCCCTTTAACATTTCTTATAATACTAGTTTGGTGATAATGAACTCTTTTAGCTTTTTCTTATGTGAGAAGCTCTTTATCTGTCCTTTGATTCTAAATGTTAACTTTCCTGGGTAG
>NW_011889147.1:113229-114362 GCF_000151845.1 Pteropus vampyrus
TTACAATCCCTTATTTTTTATTTTTTATGCCTATAGCACCTGATCTTCCTAGGTGGTCTCCCATCCAAGTACTAAGCAGGCCCGACTCTGCTTAGCTTCTGAGATCACACAGGATAGGGCTTGTTCAGGGTGGCATGACCATAGACAGGTATTAGGTACTTCTTGAGCAATAAAGATCAACTAAAATTTTAGAAGAATAATATTTATTTTTCTTCAAATATTCATTATCAAGAAGATTGAACTCACACACACACACATGCACACATGCACACACAGCATCAAGCCATGGGCTCAGCCAGCTATATGTCACAGTTTTATTCTTAATAGAAATGCTTGAATAATGTTATTGTGAATTAAATGAACTGTAGAAAGCCACAACACATTATGAACACCTTGTAATTATGAGTCTGAACTTCAATTCCCAGCTTCTTTATCTTTGTTCAGGGCAGACCTGGAACTTAATATTAACTAAGTGTGGACCCTAGACTGAATAAAAGCTTAAAAATTTAAAGAAAATAGATGTCTTTGACACAAATTTAGTCAGTCATGAGTGCCATTATGACAAGGAAACAAAGTATTGTCGAAAATGCCATGAGCTTCGGAGCCATACAAGCCTGGGATGAAATTCCAATATAGCCATTGACCACCTACAGAATCTTAGACAATTTACATAGACTCTTCAACCCTTCATTACTTTGTTAAAAATATATATACTTCATAGGATTATTGTGTTGAATAAAATGATATACATGATAACAGCAACCACGGCTCACAAAGGTAAGTGGATGCTCAACAAATGATTATTTCTTTAGAATAACCAAAACTTAACTTCTAATCAAAAATGAGAAAAAGCATTTCTGTATCAATATAAAAGGAAAATTATTACCTCCAGGTGTCGATACCTCAACAATAAGGACGAATGCCAAGGAATTGTCACTGTAGAGCAAGGCTATATTTATGAGATTTGGGGTCTTTTGGGATATAGTCCCTTGAGTACATTCTTTGTTTGTGAACATTCCAGTGAAAATCTATCAAGACAGAGAAAATTATAGGTATACATGTCTTGTCTAAGAACATCTAAACATTGTTTTGAGGGTGCAATAGTTTAAGAAAAATGGATTGGTAAATCATTC
>NW_011889147.1:118992-121125 GCF_000151845.1 Pteropus vampyrus
GTTCTGAATCGCTGTAATTAATGACCTTGAGGACCAGGCTCTAATCTCTTTTCCCTAGTGGCCATGAGGAAAGACCAGATGCATTGATAAAGTGACCTGGCCACATCAGTGTATTGATTTACCCCAATTTCAATTCAGAAGGGGATGGGAAAGAGAGAGAGAAAGAGAGAGAGTCCTATAGGACCATTAGAACATTTGGTCACTGACCAGGTTTTGAATATGATTTTATTCCTTAATTTGATTCAACGGGAAATATTTAACAGTAGGAAAAATGATAACAGTAGGAGAAATTAAGACTGTTTTTCTCTTACATCATCTGTTGTAATAAATATGCTAGCCAAGGCCATCTCTTCTTGCAAGCAAAAATGTCCCATAGGTGTATCCTAGTCATACAATCTTTGCATAACCTTATCTAATTCCCTATAAAACATTAGCTGGACCCCCACCCCAGCCACAACTTCAAAGCCACCCAGTGCAGATGTCCTGCCAAAGGCAGTTAGGCTGTCTCCAAGCATTCAAGGACTTGGGAGTCATCCTGAGAATATGCACCAAAGCATTATAACCTGATCCATCATTAGTTACCAGAATGATTTGGGGATTTTAATTCCCAAGGGTGGTTTAAATCAAATGTAAAATATCTCACAGAGACTCTGTAGAAGATGTTCCCTTGGTACCCAGGAAGCTCTGGAATAACAAAAGATAACAGACTCATTACACCTTAACTTTATAAATACTCACAAGTCAGTGTGGAAGACAAAAAACAAGCCTTCCAGCAAAATATGAAGAAGCCTCTTTTTCTGATTGGAAATACTCTAAGTGGATGCTTCCTGGACACTGGGAATCCTGACTGACTGTCCAATAGGTACTCAGTAAGTTCTATTCACTTCTAAGGCTGTTGTAGTAAAAGCTATAAGGCAGCCAAGAGAAGGGTTTCAGTTCTGGGACTGTGAAGAGGACACAGAGCTTTAGTGTGCTTTGCTTCTCAGAGAAGCAAATGCGGAAGGACTGGTTGACTCTTACTTGGAAAAACTGGGATTTTTTTTTTTCTGTCAGTATATTCCATGAGGAAACAATAGCAGGGACCTGTTAAACTCATGAAGCCTCTGAAATTGCATGCAAAATTTTATGAGTGTAATTTCTTAGGAACAGATACTTAGCTTTCATCAGATTCTCAAAGTAGTTCATGTGCCCCACCCTTCCCAGAGGTTAAGAATATTTCCTAGATTATTCAACAAAGTAGTCTGAATTGTTCAAGCAATGAATAGTAAAACACAAAACAACACTCTGAATTGTCAAACATTGACTATATTAGTAAAACAATAAATGTTACAAGCGACTACACAACGAAAAAGCATCACTGAACTCATCCTAATATGCTTAAAGTTTTCTCACAGGAGTTCAAATTGGTTCAAAAAAATAGAAAAAATAAAATCATGAAATTAATAAATACTGAGGAATCATAAATGGTGAGGCAGTATGATTTAAGCTGAGGGCTCTGGAATCAGCCCACCTAGTTTCAGATCCTGGCTCATGTACTTTATCTATTTTGTGAATTTGGAAAACTATTGAATATTTCTATGTCTCAGATTTATTATTTTCTTTTTCCTGGAATTTGTCATCAAGCCTAATTATATTCTAAGAACTGTTAGCCTAAACATTGATGTTATCAATAAGCTTCAATCTTAATTGCCCTTAAAGAAAATCAGAGTATATACTGGGAAGAAAGAAAGTTTTTTGAAATGCAGAAAAGCATCTTCCTAGGATAAATGATGAATAAATATTTACCTAATGCATTTTTAAAATTTAGAAATTGAATGCATTAACCACATCTTAGAAATTTCAGAGGCAAATGTACAGTCACATCAATAATAACATAGTAAAAATCTATCACACAAGAGCTGTTGAATAAACCAGAGTCTGCCCACTGGCTTCTTGGGTTCTTTCAGAGTTACTAAACCATTACATTTACCAAACCAAACCAGTCACAATCTGAAGTGAGAACCACTGTACAGACAGTCCCTGACTTATGTTGGTTTGACATGTAATTTTTTGACTTTACAATGGTGGGAAAATGATTTGTATTCAGTAGGAACCATACTCCACATTTTGAATTTTGGTCTTTCCCGGGCTAGC
>NW_011889147.1:121175-131232 GCF_000151845.1 Pteropus vampyrus
TTACATAGATTTCAAGTGTGCAGTTCAATAATACATCATCTGTATATTTCATTGCATATTCACCCCCATAGTTATAAAGAGGTCAAATATATAATTTCTTGTCAAAATAGAAGTGTTTAAAGGAAAAAATAAGTGATTATTTTTATATATATTTCTAGATGATGCCACCTTTATTTTTTTAAATATTTTATTTTGAGATAATTGTAGATTCACGTGCAATTGTAAGAAATAATACAAAAATCCCATATACCCTTTACTGAGTTTCTCCAAATGGTAACATAATACAATAGCGTTTTGAAAAGTTTGTCATGTTATATCCCTCTCTGTCTCTAGTAATTTTCTTTGCACTGAAGACATTAATTCAGCCACTCTTGCTTTCTTTTCATTAATGTTTACCTGCTATATCTTTTTTCATCCTTTAACATTTAGCCAGTTTATATCATTATGTTAAGTTCTATAATAATTAAGGAGATGAGTATTTCAATTTTTGTTTTTCTCTTCAAGTTACGTACAAGTGTGTTTTAAGCTTGTACATTTACAAATTAAGTACATGGGAGAGTAGTATCCAAATAAATAATAATAGTACAATAACAAATGCAAAAGCAATACAAAACATGGGCAAAAAAAAAAAGAATTTAAAATTTTTAATTGGGCATGAGGAAGTATGAAGCAAAAAGATCCCCATAGTCAACTACATTTGCTTATGATAAGTTAAAAAGTCTGGAGACAATTATAAAGCCTAGCATTGCAATAATAGCCTTGAAATGTGAATTAGTTAATTAAAGCTTTAGTTCTACATATGCAATTGGTCAACAAAGTATATAAAGTCATATTGAAAACAGCAGGAAAAAAAAGGTTGTGAGGTTTCAGTCTAGTAATGAATGTTGTGCTAGCTCTTTGAATGTCTGTCCATGTAGAAAGAGGACACACCTGCAGTACGAGTCAAATAACAACATCTTATTATCTTATTCATTCATCTTTATCCATCTTATTATCATGCTTTAAATTTAATATGAAGAAGTCAATAGTGCCCCATATTTTAATATCAAACTTACATTTTACCCTGCACCATGTATAGCCTAGAATATCTTCCCTCTAACCAGAATAAAAACTCATAGATTTACCTGCTATGAGTTACTTAAAAAGGCAAAATTGACTAGGAAAGGCCACTAACTATGTCTCCAGGTCTGACACAAACACACTTCTATTCTAGTTTCCTCCTCTGTGCTATGTATTAAGGAACTTGGCAAATGCTGAGAGACAGAAACATACTTTCTAATTGGAGAATGCTCTCACCTTAGCTCTGCCTTGCTTTGAATGCTGAGGTTGAGGGCGGTGTTTTGGCAACAATTCATTAAGGGCGGTTCTGAATCGCTGTAATTAATGACCTTGAGGACCAGGCTCTAATCTCTTTTCCCTAGTGGCCATGAGGAAAGACCAGATGCATTGATAAAGTGACCTGGCCACATCAGTGTATTGATTTACCCCAATTTCAATTCAGAAGGGGATGGGAAAGAGAGAGAGAAAGAGAGAGAGTCCTATAGGACCATTAGAACATTTGGTCACTGACCAGGTTTTGAATATGATTTTATTCCTTAATTTGATTCAATGGGAAATATTTAACAGTAGGAAAAATGATAACAGTAGGAGAAATTAAGACTGTTTTTCTCTTACATCATCTGTTGTAATAAATATGCTAGCCAAGGCCATCTCTTCTTGCAAGCAAAAATGTCCCATAGGTGTATCCTAGTCATACAATCTTTGCATAACCTTATCTAATTCCCTATAAAACATTAGCTGGACCCCCACCCCAGCCACAACTTCAAAGCCACCCAGTGCAGATGTCCTGCCAAAGGCAGTTAGGCTGTCTCCAAGCATTCAAGGACTTGGGAGTCATCCTGAGAATATGCACCAAAGCATTATAACCTGATCCATCATTAGTTACCAGAATGATTTGGGGATTTTAATTCCCAAGGGTGGTTTAAATCAAATGTAAAATATCTCACAGAGACTCTGTAGAAGATGTTCCCTTGGTACCCAGGAAGCTCTGGAATAACAAAAGATAACAGACTCATTACACCTTAACTTTATAAATACTCACAAGTCAGTGTGGAAGACAAAAAACAAGCCTTCCAGCAAAATATGAAGAAGCCTCTTTTTCTGATTGGAAATACTCTAAGTGGATGCTTCTTGGACACTGGGAATCCTGACTGACTATCCAATAGGTACTCAGTAAGTTCTATTCACTTCTAAGGCTGTTGTAGTAAAAGCTATAAGGCAGCCAAGAGAAGGGTTTCAGTTCTGGGACTGTGAAGAGGACACAGAGCTTTAGTGTGCTTTGCTTCTCAGAGAAGCAAATGGGGAAGGACTGGTTGACTCTTACTTGGAAAAACTGGGATTTTTTTTTTCTGTCGGTATATTCCATGAGGAAACAATAGCAGGGACCTGTTAAACTCATGAAGCCTCTGAAATTGCATGCAAAATTTTATGAGTGTAATTTCTTAGGAACAGATACTTAGCTTTCATCAGATTCTCAAAGTAGTTCATGTGCCCCTCCCTTCCCAGAGGTTAAGAATATTTCCTAGATTATTCAACAAAGTAGTCTGAATTGTTCAAGCAATGAATAGTAAAACACAAAACAACACTCTGAATTGTCAAACATTGACTATATTAGTAAAACAATAAATGTTACAAGCGACTACACAACGAAAAAGCATCACAGAACTCATCCTAATATGCTTAAAGTTTTCTCACAGGAGTTCAAATTGGTTCAAAAAAATAGAAAAAATAAAATCATGAAATTAATAAATACTGAGGAATCATAAATGGTGAGGCAGTATGATTTAAGCTGAGGGCTCTGGAATCAGCCCACCTAGTTTCAGATCCTGGCTCATGTACTTTATCTATTTTGTGAATTTGGAAAACTATTGAATATTTCTATGTCTCAGATTTATTATTTTCTTTTTCCTGGAATTTGTCATCAAGCCTAATTATATTCTAAGAACTGTTAGCCTAAACATTGATGTTATCAATAAGCTTCAATCTTAATTGCCCTTAAAGAAAATCAGAGTATATACTGGGAAGAAAGAGCATTGAAAGTTTTTTGAAATGCAGAAAAGCATCTTCCTAGGATAAATGATGAATAAATATTTACCTAATGCATTTTTAAAATTTAGAAATTAGAATGCATTAACCACATCTTAGAAATTTCAGAGGCAAATGTACAATCACATCAATAATAACATAGTAAAAATCTATCACACAAGAGCTGTTGAATAAACCAGAGTCTGCCCACTGGCTTCTTGGGTTCTTTCAGAGTTACTAAACCATTACATTTACCAAACCAAACCAGTCACAATCTGAAGTGAGAACCACTGTACAGACAGTCCCTGACTTATGTTGGTTTGACATGTAATTTTTTGACTTTACAATGGTGGGAAAATGATTTGTATTCAGTAGGAACCATACTCCACATTTTGAATTTTGGTCTTTCCCGGGCTAGCAATATGTGATACAATACTACCTTGTGATGCTGGGCAATAGTTGTGATCCGCAACTCCCAGTCAGCTGTGTGATCTCAGAATAAACAGCCAGTGCTCTACGGTGTACTGTGTTGCCAGTGTTTTTGGATATTGTGTCCTGTGTTTTTGTACCCAGTCATGTCTGCAAAATGCCCATTTGTGTCTCTTGCTTCTGATGAGAAAAGAGGAAGGCAGTTATTGAGCGAAACTCAGGGTAATTGCGCAACTATACGCTAATGTGAGTATTCTGAGCACATTTAAGGTAGGCTAGGCTAAGCTATAATGTTTGATAGGCTAGGTGTATTAAATGTATTTTCAACTGATAATATTTTCAACTTATGATGGGTTTATCAGGACATAACCTCGTTGTGAGTCAAAGAGCATCTGGAGCAGGAAGACTTGGCCATTTCTAGAAATGAATTCAAGAGAACGTTTTCCTGCCTATAGAACAGCTGTCCCTAAACCCCGGGCCACAGGCTAGTACCAATCCGTGGCCTGTTAGGAACCAGGCCACACAGCAGGAAGCGAACAGTGGGCAAGTAAGCAAAGCTTTATCTATATTTGCAGCCACTCTCCAGCACTAGCATCACTGCCTCAGCTCCACCTCAGATCATCAGGCATTAGATTCTCATAGGAATGCCAGTACCTGGTGCCAAAAAGGTTGGGACCACAGCTATAGATGGCACAGAATCCAGAACAACAAACATTGTAGTTAGTAAGATTGTTTCCTTGTCTGAAGATCTCGAGGTTTGGGTTTTGTTGTTTTTTTTTTAAGCTATTATTAAGAGAGATAAGACTATAAGAAAACGGGTCACATCTAACATAATACAGAAGTTTCATAAACAGCCATATTTAAAAGACTCCTTACCATTTCTTGATATAAGCTAGCCTGAACGTCAGGGCACCTAAGACTGCTGTTCCTCTCCTCGGCCCTTTAAGTTACGCTTTTCCCAAAGGTTTGTCCTTGAACCCTTTTCGTTAACTATTTTTCTCTCCCCAAATGATCTCATTAATTTCCATAGCTTTTGTCTATTGATGACTCCCAAATCAGTATCACTAGCTCTGATTGTGTGACAGACATCCACCATCCCCTCAAACTGAATTCAACATCTTTCTCTCCTACTCCACTCTTAGCTTTTTCTCTTGTTACTAAAAGCACTACCTCACAGTAACATTGTTAAAAATAAATGCAGTGAGAAATTTTGCTTTTATTTTTACCCTTCAGTGATATTTTCAACTTTTGGATTCTGTGATATTAATTTTGGTACATATGTGTATTTTGTGTCGGATTTTCATAGGAAAAAGATGAGGTAAAATTAAATTAAGCTTTCAATTCTTAGGTTATCATTATTCTGTTCTCCCAGATTTGAAAACTGAGTCTCAGTCCATTGCCAGGTGACACAGATTCTGCCTTTGAGGTATCTCTCATTCCTTTCTCCTTTCCTCATTCCTGCCATCATTTCCTTAGGTCAAATCTTTATTGTCTCTGACATGGAAAACCACATAACTGGTGTTCCTACTGACAGCTCTCTCCCTTCAGTCCATTTTGCACATACTGCCAGATGAATCCCCTGAAATGTCTAGCCACTTTACTGCTCAAATGTTTAATGGGTCTACATTCACTACTGAACTAGTTATTAAAATTTCCCTGGCATGTGAAACTCTTCATAATATGGCACGCCTTAGCCCCATCCAATTAGTTTCTCACTAATCTCTTTCATTCGTACTTGCTTTTATCCAAAAGGATGCTCGCAGTCCCCAAAAATGCTCTGAGCTGTTCTGACTCAATTGTTCCCTCCTAAAATACTCTCCTCTAATCCACCTTCCACATTTTGAGGTCCTTTTCATCTTCCAGTGACCTTATCAGTTCATTTCAAAGGCTGCCTACTCACTACAGGATATAGACAAACTCCTTTTAATGGGTAACAGCCCTCAACTACCTACTCCAGACATGCATTTCTAGCCATGTTTCTTATCACTCACAGGCAGTACTAACTACCCTTTGACCCAGACAAAAGGAGCCCTACCTTGGTCACATTCTTTAGGGCAATTCTGGGCCTCTTTCTACTGTACTGCACCCCATGGGACAGATGCCCACCTAGAATCCATTCTATCCATATCTTCTAGACCATCATCCAGGTAACAGGATCCTAAAATCCCTTGTCTAAGTGTGGACTCTAACTTACTTCCAGAGTCTCTTTCCCAGATCACCTTTTTAAGGGTGAACCACACTGCTAATGGTCACACACCTAGGCCTTAAGGGTAACCAAGGGATGGCTGTTTTCAGAGGTGTGAACAGAGCACATACATGTAGGCTGCCACATCCACCTATATGCAGCCATGTGTGTGGGCTGGAGACAGTTTTCTTCACCACCTCATTCTAGAGTGGAACTCTAAGAATCTCAATTATTCTTCCTTCCAGATTACTATAAAGTTATATCTGAGGGAGGGTAGGATATATTTTATTAATTCATTATCTTTAGTTTTTAACTTTTGCATATTAAGCGTATGATATACGGGCCTCCTTGCCCTGGGCCCTTACCTATGCCAGATGCAGGCCTTGCTCCTAGGGAGCCTATATTTAACTATACCAAATATTTTTAGTTCTTTATTGCTTATCTTTCTCAAATATCCATTGCATTACACAGACTAGTCTCACAGTTCGTAATGCCTGAGAGTCTCCTTATACTCCTGAAGCATCCTTTAAGAAGATGAAAGGTAAAAATTACGATCATTGTCACTTTCTAAAGATTTCTCTGGAGGTGCTAGCCAATACTATTAGAGAAAGGAATGAGAGATACTATGTAGAAGTGAGGGAGGAAATTCATATCCTTTTCATATTATATGAATTTTCATTTGAAAAACTCAAGACAATCAACTAAAAAACTGTCTTCAAATGATAAGGAACTATAGTAAAGGAAATAGTTATAAAATTAATTTACAAAACTCAATAGCTTTCTTATATGTAAATAACACTTAACCCACAAAATGAAAAAATATGACCCACAAAATGAAAAAATATGTATTTTATTTCCAATAGCTACAAAAAGATAAAATACCTATAAATAGACTTTAAAGAAATATGTAAGATGTTTATCTGTAAAGTTTAAAGAAAACTTTAAAACTACTCAAGAAAGCCTTTAATAAATCAAATACATACCTTAGTTATAGAAAGAAGATTTGATTGTAAAGATGTCAGTTCTACCCAAATCAACATATTGATTCAATGCAATAGCATTCTAAATACAAACAGAATTTTTTTTTTCTTTTTTGGAATTTGATAAAGTAAAGCCAAAGTTCATCTGGAAAAATATACAAGTGAAAGTAGTCAGAAAATTTGCTACTAGATATTAAAATCAATTATATATTTATTTTATTTAAATATTTGTTCCTTGTTCTAGAAGAGACTACAAAGAAAATGAATCAGAAATTGACCTATACCATACAATAAGGCGAGAGTTTTAAATCAACAGAATCAGCTGGAAATGATTTCACTATCAAATGGCATTAGCACACTTGGCTTCCTATTTGGAGAAATAAATAAAAAGAGTTGATTATCTTATTCCTTATATCAAAATTAAATTCTAGATCAATCAAAGATTGTAATGTAAAAATGAAATCTGGTAAAGCTCTAGAAGAAAACACGAGATACTTTTTAAAAATTATTTTAATTTGAGGAAGGCTTGTCTAACCATGTCACAAAGATCAGAATTCAAAAAGAGAAAGACTGATAAATTTGACATCAAACCATTGAAAATTTGCTGCATAACACAAAGAAAAATTGCCATACCATTGTTAAGTGACAAACCAAAAACTAATTTACAATAGGTATATCAAACAAATGGCTAATTTCTATAACAAAGAGCCCTTGTAAAGAAAAAGCTTAGAAGACCAACAACATAATAAAAAATTAACAAAGGAACTTAACTGACCAATCATAGAAAAAGAAATACACTTGCAAATAATTGTTTAAAAAAATGCTAACCTCTACTCATAATTTTTTAAAAAACATACAAATCAAGAGGACATGAGTTACTAATATTCACCCTCACAGTGACAAAGGTTTAAAATTTGATAAAACTGGGTTTGTGAGAAAAATCACAATTCTCGTATAATATTATTGGATGTATAACTTTGTGCAACTTACCTGGAGGTCAATTGTTAATCATCAAAAAAAACGAATGCACTCAAACTTTTCTTAGTCTGTTTTAGCAGAATAAATGACAGCCTTTGATCATGGAGATTGGGAAGCCCAATTTTTGTTATCTGGTACTGGAACAAAGAGGTAAGAAGCTTTTGTTTTTAAGTATCTAATCATTGTGAAGCCATATTTCTTCTTTTTTTAACAAGAGAGAACAAAATGGCAAGAGGCAATCACACCAAAGTGACAGAATTTGTCCTCATGGGATTCACAGATCGTCCTGAGCTTCAGCTTCCTCTCTTTGTGGTGTTCCTGGTAATTTATCTCATCACCCTGGTGGGAAACCTTGGCATGATCCTGCTCATCAAGGTGGATTTCAGGCTCCACACTCCCATGTACTATTTCCTCAGTCACCTGTCGTTCATTGATCTTTGTTACTCATCTTCCATAGGGCCCAAGATGCTGCAAAATTTATTGGTGAAGAAAAAAACCATCTCCTTTTTTGGCTGTTTTGCTCAGCTATACTTCTCCAGTGCTTTTGCCACTACTGAATGCTTCCTTTTGGCCACAATGGCCTATGACCGCTACATGGCTATCTGCAACCCCCTGATTTACACAGCCATTATGACTCAGCGAGTCTGCAGGGAGTTGGTGATAGGGGTCTATACCTATGGCTTCCTAAACTCTGTGATACAGACAATTCTGACTTTCCAGTTGTCTTTCTGTGACTCCAACATCATCCACCATTTCTACTGTGCTGACCCCCCACTACTTGCCCTCTCCTGCTCTGACACCCACAACAAAGAAAAGCAGCTCTTGATCTTCTCTGCAGTAAACCTCACTGGGTCCCTCCTGACTGTCCTCATCTCCTACATTTGCATTCTCTTTTCGATTATAAAAATCCAGTCTTCCGAAGGCAAATGCAAAGCATTTTCCACCTGTGCCTCCCACCTTACTGTGGTCATCATCTTCTATGGAACACTGTTTTTCATGTACCTGAGGCAACCCAAAGCAGGGAATTCATGGAAGTACAACAAAATGGTTTCTGTGTTTTATAGTCTTGTAATTCCCATGCTTAATCCCCTGATCTACAGCCTGAGGAACACGGAAGTAAAGGACACCCTTAAAAAGATGATAGAGGGCAAAGGGTCACAGTGAGCGAGTTAAAAAAATGTAGTATTGGGAAGGTATGATGTACTGACACAGTATGACCAATCTGGTTGAAATTTAGCAGGCCAGTGAATATTCAATCAGGAAGCAAATTATCGATCGAATTTCAACTTTTTAATGACCAAAAGTACTAGGCCACTTACTTGACATAGAAATATTTAATCCAGCTAATTATGATGGACTAATCAGAATTCACAAGCTAAACTGTTGATAACTGTGTCCTTCATATGTTCAAAATGAGTGGCTTTCTACCGATTAGGTGATAATATGACTTCTAAATTCAAAAAGAGCCTAACAAACAACAAGCTGGGTACAAAACCCATACATGAATGTTTATGTTGTTAGAAACAGTTTCCAGCTTAAAACAGGCTATATAGTAGCAAATCATGTGTTAATCTTAAAAACATAGTTCTTTATAACATTGCTATATATGGTGAAGTTTCAAGATCAGATCATAAAGAGCTTATTTAATCTAAATGTAGTTGAAATACTGCATGCTTAAAGCAAACAATAGGGAAAATAGTATTACAACAATGAAAAGGGAGGAAAGAATTTAAAAACTATAAATCTGTTAAATGTGGGGTTTATTTTATTGTTTTTTTTTTAGAGAAGAAAGTTTAATTAGAAGAGTTAGAGAGGGTTTAGGGTACTTTCAGAGATGGTAAAAGTGGTCATTTATTCAACTGACAGGGTTTAATTTTTCTAGTCTCTGAAAAGTACGGGTACAGTGATTTTGGAGTGGGGGGGGATGTGAGAAGGAAAAGAAGTCATCATGAGCTTAAAAAAGAGAAAGAGAAGTAAAGAAAAAGAAGGAAGGCAAGAGCTGAGAGTTTCCTGAAGCAACCAGGCCAGAGTATGAATGTTTCTAAGCAATGAAATATTGTCTTAAATAATTTGGATGACTTAGAGAAATATTTTAGTGTTGCAGCATTTTCCATGTACTTTATTTCTGTTTTTACAGATCTGATATTCCAACATTCTTGGAGATAAATCTGTGTAAATTCTTGCTGTTGGTGGGGATAGGTGAAAAAAATTTTTATTATTTTTAATTAGGCAAAAATATAAGCACTTTATGGTTTTTCTAAGTCTGAATTTCAATACTTCTTTTAAAAATAATCATTAAGACACACACGTTTACCATAAAACATTAGATTTTTTCCTTAAACTGTTTTCAAGTGTCATTACTATTTTGACTTATTTTTTTTTTAATGTCTAAACATATATC
>NW_011889147.1:132402-134733 GCF_000151845.1 Pteropus vampyrus
TGAATCAGCTAAATTTTGAGCTAATATTTTCTATTTCTTTAATCACTGGGGCACCTTAGTCTTATAAATTTATCTCCCTGATTTGGGCCTTATAGTAAGAAAATTCTTTAATCAATTATATTTTTTAAAAATATAGCACACTATACACATGTGTAGTATTAAAATAAGAATATTTAAGCCATAAGGGAAACCAACACGCTTATGCATCTTTGTTCACTTATAAAGTGAGGCTATTTCAGTCAGTACTCACAACAACTATCCTAATTTTTCAGCCCAGAATGAACTAATATCTTCTGAATAAATAAATGTTACCAAAATAATGAAAATTATACCTTTATCAGATTTTAAAAGTCTAACATTTCATTAAAAGTGAAAATAAAATTGCTCTCATATTTAAATAAAATGTAAATTCATTTTCCTCATGGTAATCCTAAAAATTATTGTTATTTGCCAGCATTCAATACATAGACAATTTCCATTTACAAATCTAATATGTAACTGAAACGTGATATATGCGTATGTATATATAAATTTATACTTATTTGCAGATTAAAGTGCTGAATATTTCCATCAAGTTAAGTTTAAAGTTCTTCATTCTCTTCAATTAATACTCTATTGATTTGTCATGCTTAGAAACATGCCCAAAGGATTTTTTATATTGATTATGAAAAAGGAAACACAAGAAGGCAAATACTATTCATTTTATTTCATATTATTTGATGTATATATGTATTTCATAAACTTAAGAATTTTTAAATCCCAAATATGTGCCCCCAGATTTCAAACTCTGCCCCAGATAAATCTAGCATTGTTCAGAGAGCAAGGTGGAATAGGAAGATATTAATCAGTGCCTAAGAGTGGTCCCATCTGCAATTAAGTGATATATCTGCCAGAGAGATAGGGAGCTCATGATGTCAGAACTTGAGGAGTTTAGGCTCCTGAAAGGTTAACAGAGTTAGCCTATTCTTCCAAGCTCTTCTGCTGCTGCTGTAAAAACACAAACATTTTCTAAATAACTGGAACTTCCATCTCTGGTAAGATAAGGCAAATCAGAGTGAGGAAATGATCATCTTTATTTTTTAAAATCATAATTATCTCTTACTTCATTGAAACTGCTTAACTGGTTTAACAAAGAGTTTCCATAAGGTTTTATTCTGTGGTCTCAAAATGTTTTAATCCTACAAGCTCACATTCTTTGTTTGGGTGCGTTGGCCACTCTGGCACCTGGACACCTACCAACTTCTGCCTCTCTTTACAGGCAGTCCTGTTTGCTCACTACATTGGACTTGGTAGAAGGAGCAGGGATAGAACAATGAAATAGCCAGGCTCAAGTACTCTCCAGCCTACCTTTGGCTCATCCTCAGCTATAGAGAGATACTACACGACTGCAGGTTTCTCATACTTGGACAAGAGTAGGGAGAGCTCCTAAGTCCATCTCTGCATTTCCCATGGAAGTCTTTTATTCCATTTTTATTGTCTTTCCTCATAAAAAGAACCATTTTTTCATTCTCTTTTATCCCTATCATCTCCTGTTACAGCCAAAAGCCAATATCATGAATAGTAGTACATCATCATGAAAAGCTTATCATCTGCCTTAGCAAAAGTAGCAACTAACTTACTTATAAATCTTTCAGATGCAGAATTTAAAATAATGTTAAAATTAATGTAATAATAGAAAGGAAACTTTAATGTTATTTATATTGGGGTAGTCATATTCATCATATTTATAAAGAAATGTTAAAACGTCTTTCACAAATATTGGACTATCTTTCCTTCTTATATTTACCACAAATCACAGATAGGTCTCAAAGTATTCACAGGCACAAATTAATGACTCTATTGGCTTTAAGAGTATAGTTTTGTCTGCTCTACTTTAACTAATTAGGTGTTAAAACACTGTCCACTAAGCTTTTATCTCCTGGCCTATTCATATTTCCCTGTACATTGAATTGTTAAATTTATCAGAAGGTGTGCCTATGTGATCACTTCACTAAACCTGTTACTCACTTCTGGTAACCTCTGTAAATCCACATTCGGGAACTACATGATCGATGCCTTCATGCCAAGCAAGAGAAGTAAATCATGCTGAGCCCGAAAAAGATACGTGGTCTGAGAAGTGAAGATTTTGCTTACATCAACAAAAAGAATGTGGCCTCAAAAAGTAGAGCTTCAAAGCCTGTAGTTGTGCTGATGGTGTATTAAGGAAGAGACTGGATAGGGAACTCAAAGTCTAGCTTGAGTCCTAGGTTTACTCTGATATCAGTCAAGTGGCTTATCCATCTGAGCCTTAGCTTTTTCATTTAGAATATGAGGAAAATAACATCTTGCATG
>NW_011889147.1:135738-137889 GCF_000151845.1 Pteropus vampyrus
AGAGAGAGAGAGAGAGAGAGAGAGAGAGAGAGAGATACAGGGCAAGATTGCATTTTGGAGGAGGGTGATCCCAGGCCAAGACGTGAGAGGATCTGAAGCTAGGCAGGAGGGGAGGAAAGGAAGCAGGAAAGAGGGCTGAAGAGAAGCTGTGTCATTTCTCAGACTCTATGGAGATGCCAGCTATTGTTTTACTTCTTTGAGGAAGAAGATAAAAATTTTCATGTGCTGATGAACCATACAGGAAAATACAGTAGATGCTCAAAAAAAGTTAACTGAATCTCGGTTTAATCTACTCTCTCAATCTTGCCCTGTATCTCTCTCTCTCTCTCTCTCTCTCTCTCTCTCTCTCTCACACACACACACACACACACACTGCCATCGTCATCATCATAATTATCATCATCATCACCTTTTCCTCACACAAATACTCTCTTGGTAATGAGTTCAAAATCTTAATGATCAAATTGATCATTATCTTCTACTTCGTAGCCAACTTCTGCTTTTTCCAATTTTATCCATGGCACTTTTAAAACCAGTTACCTGGTTTTAAAAATCTATAGTTACTTTTGACCTCTCCTTTTTTATATTCACATTTCAAAGAGGAGATAAGATTTATCCATTTCTTATCCCTGCATTAATATAAGATTTCTTGCATTAATCACCTTCCCTTTCAGTCCTATTACCAACCTTATTATTACTTTGCTCCAGGGCTCCCTGTGTCTTTGCTTCTAATGTCTCCACCTCAAAGATCCTCAGTAGATTCACATGTATATGAGTATAACATATGACAATATCAGCATTTCAGACCAGTGGGGAACAATGGATTTATCAATAAATTAGAGCAAACGCAAGCCATAAACACACTTATATGTCTAAACCTTATATCAAAATAAAATCAAGATAAATCTGATCTTGACATAATAAGTGGAACCTTAAAAAAATACATGAATAAAATATAGGTGAGTAGTTGCTAGTCTGGAAATAGGAAAAGCCTTTCTAAGAAAAAACTGAGGTCATAAATTATAAATAAATAGTATAGCAATTTTGGTGATATCGAAATTTTAAATTTCTATTACAATAATCAGTAAGTAAAAGCAAACATCAAATGCCAAAGTATCCACACTATATATATGACAGAATTAATACAAACAAGATAAACCAATAAAATTGCAGATACCAGATATGAACAGACAACTCACAAAATAAGAAACATAAATGGTTTAAAATATGCAAAAGATGTTCAGTCTTGTTACTAACAAGAAAATATAAATTAATACAATAGTGAGATCATTTTTCACCTATCAGATTTGCAAAGATATTATAGAATATTAATAACAAGGTGATAGTATAGGAAGACAGACATGCTTATAGGCTACTTTTGGGAATGTAAATTGTTATAGAATTTCCAGAGGGCAATTTGACAATATTCACCAAAAGCCTTATAATTAAACAGCTTTTCGATCCAGCATTTTCCTTTACAAGAATTAATTTGACAAAAATAACTCTAAGAAAAGTACAAAGATCCATGCATTTTATAGCTTACTATAATAATGTTTATAACAGTAAAACATCAGCAGCAATATAAAGATAGATCAAGCAAGGATTGATTAAATAAATTAAGGAATAGTGATACAATAATATATAATATAAGTAATTATGCATCTATTAAATAATGTAGACATATTTTATTTTTATGAAGATGCTTGTGACATGTATAAAGGGTTTCAAATTATGCATATGACATCGTTTTATTTTTTAAAAATTATATATGTGAAACATATAGAGATATATAGATTGCTGGTAGTGGTTGATATTGATTATTTCTAGATGATAGAATCCCAAGTGCTTTTTACTGATTTTTTCATTTAAAAAGAAACAAAGAAAATAAGAAATCAGTCCTATTCAAGATATAGCCTTAAACCCTCAGCCAAGATTCTATTCTACATTTTTAACTCCAAATTACCATCCTAGTGCCCAGTACCAAGCCTACATGCAGGGGGCCAAGTTAAAAGAATGCTACCACAATCTAGACACAGTGATTGAGCAAAGACAGTGGAAAGAGAGGGAAAGAATGAAATAATGGAGGAGTAAAAGATGATGCTGGGGTTTCAGATCTGTCTGACTGGGAGGCCATTGGCCAAAAGGTTAGAC
>NW_011889147.1:137939-139940 GCF_000151845.1 Pteropus vampyrus
CTGCTGCTGTAAAAACACAAACATTTTCTAAATAACTGGAACTTCCATCTCTGGTAAGATAAGGCAAATCAGAGTGAGGAAATGATCATCTTTATTTTTTAAAATCATAATTATCTCTTACTTCATTGAAACTGCTTAACTGGTTTAACAAAGAGTTTCCATAAGGTTTTATTCTGTGGTCTCAAAATGTTTTAATCCTACAAGCTCACATTCTTTGTTTGGGTGCGTTGGCCACTCTGGCACCTGGACACCTACCAACTTCTGCCTCTCTTTACAGGCAGTCCTGTTTGCTCACTACATTGGACTTGGTAGAAGGAGCAGGGATAGAACAATGAAATAGCCAGGCTCAAGTACTCTCCAGCCTACCTTTGGCTCATCCTCAGCTATAGAGAGATACTACACGACTGCAGGTTTCTCATACTTGGACAAGAGTAGGGAGAGCTCCTAAGTCCATCTCTGCATTTCCCATGGAAGTCTTTTATTCCATTTTTATTGTCTTTCCTCATAAAAAGAACCATTTTTTCATTCTCTTTTATCCCTATCATCTCCTGTTACAGCCAAAAGCCAATATCATGAATAGTAGTACATCATCATGAAAAGCTTATCATCTGCCTTAGCAAAAGTAGCAACTAACTTACTTATAAATCTTTCAGATGCAGAATTTAAAATAATGTTAAAATTAATGTAATAATAGAAAGGAAACTTTAATGTTATTTATATTGGGGTAGTCATATTCATCATATTTATAAAGAAATGTTAAAACGTCTTTCACAAATATTGGACTATCTTTCCTTCTTATATTTACCACAAATCACAGATAGGTCTCAAAGTATTCACAGGCACAAATTAATGACTCTATTGGCTTTAAGAGTATAGTTTTGTCTGCTCTACTTTAACTAATTAGGTGTTAAAACACTGTCCACTAAGCTTTTATCTCCTGGCCTATTCATATTTCCCTGTACATTGAATTGTTAAATTTATCAGAAGGTGTGCCTATGTGATCACTTCACTAAACCTGTTACTCACTTCTGGTAACCTCTGTAAATCCACATTCGGGAACTACATGATCGATGCCTTCATGCCAAGCAAGAGAAGTAAATCATGCTGAGCCCGAAAAAGATACGTGGTCTGAGAAGTGAAGATTTTGCTTACATCAACAAAAAGAATGTGGCCTCAAAAAGTAGAGCTTCAAAGCCTGTAGTTGTGCTGATGGTGTATTAAGGAAGAGACTGGATAGGGAACTCAAAGTCTAGCTTGAGTCCTAGGTTTACTCTGATATCAGTCAAGTGGCTTATCCATCTGAGCCTTAGCTTTTTCATTTAGAATATGAGGAAAATAACACCTTGCATGATTACTAAAGGATAAAAAAGTGTAGGGCATGACAAAGTGTATTTTAAACATTTAAAAGTATAAAACTTTTATTTTTAAAAAACAGACTCTACCACTTCCGACTAGGGTTCAAATTTCAGAATCTTTTATTTAGAGCAAGTATTTAGAAAATTCTTGCCTGAAAATTATTTTTCACAAAATATAGAAGTTTGCATATGCCTTCAGTAATAGATTTTCTTCATTTCACCTGCTTGATTGGAAAACTTGGTACAGCCCATTACTAATTTACAGGAGGGCAAGTCCTAATGCGGGTCAGTGATTTAGAACATGAACACACTTGTCTCCTGGGAACACACCATAAAAGTCTTCTTAATTCCTAATAAATCTCCACTGACATTTCTTTTGCCTCGAACCACTACAGTTCACATATTATAGGTCAAAGGTCTGACATTCCAAGATGAGCCACTAGGAACTCCTCTAGTTGCTACAACTACAGCCGTGGAAGGTAGCATTCTCTTCTCCAGGGCTGTGAACTTCTGCTGGTCTCACCCCAGCCTATTAAAGAACAATTAGGAGCGAGCTGTGGGATGGGGCAATGGGGACATCTCACTTACTCTCTCTTGGCCTCTGTTTGCATTATCAGTAAGCCTGTAAGAAGTTGGGAGGAAATAG
>NW_011889147.1:141875-148563 GCF_000151845.1 Pteropus vampyrus
ATATATAATATAAGTAATTATGCATCTATTAAATAATGTAGACATATTTTATTTTTATGAAGATGCTTGTGACATGTATAAAGGGTTTCAAATTATGCATATGACATCGTTTTATTTTTTAAAAATTATATATGTGAAACATATAGAGATATATAGATTGCTGGTAGTGGTTGATATTGATTATTTCTAGATGATAGAATCCCAAGTGCTTTTTACTGATTTTTTTATTTAAAAAGAAACAAAGAAAATAAGAAATCAGTCCTATTCAAGATATAGCCTTAAACCCTCAGCCAAGATTCTATTCTACATTTTTAACTCCAAATTACCATTCTAGTGCCCAGTACCAAGCCTACATGCAGGGGGCCAAGTTAAAAGAATGCTACCACAATCTAGACACAGTGATTGAGCAAAGACAGTGGAAAGAGAGGGAAAGAATGAAATAATGGAGGAGTAAAAGATGATGCTGGGGTTTCAGATCTGTCTGACTGGGAGGCCATTGGCCAAAAGGTTAGACAGTTTAGCAGAAAGATGCTGGGTATTTAGACAGCAACACAGAGCCTTGACCATAGCAATGATTTGGTGTTTTTTTAATAGATAAATGTGGTTCCATATGATCCTTATTATAGTCAGTTGTGTCAGTGCTCTATCCAAAACATTTCTGGCAGATCCAAGAAGACAAACAGATGCAGTTTGATGCAATACAAGAAATATTGAAATGGAAATCAGAAGACCTGTTTTACCTGCCAACTAGTAATATGTCACTTCACCCTTTCCTCTGCATAAGAGTCTGCACAGGGACTTAAATGTTACTTTTTCAAAGAAGTCTTCCCTGACTTTCAGATCTCAAGAAAAAGAAAGAAGTCAAATCCTATTCTCACTTGTCTGGTTGTCAGAATTCAGCCTAGGAACTCATAAATCTCTGCCCTTCTTTTCTGAACTTGCCATTGACATATTTCGTTTCCTTCTGGTGTGTTGGACTTAACTGACATAAAGAATGCAGCAAGGAGTCTGCCCAGAATATCCCAGGATATCAGCCCAGAAGAGCTGGGCCACTGGCATAGGTCTTAATTCCTGCACTTAACATGCACTGGGCTCTTGCTCCCGTTCAGACACTGCACTAAGCACTTTGCATACATGGGTATATCTCATTTCATGATTAAAATAACAGATGCTTTCATGATTAACCATGAAAGAGATAAGTTAAGTGGAACTTAGAGAAGCTCAGTGACATATCTGGGATCACATAGTGTGTAAATGGTGGAGGTAAGATTCAAACCTGCCTTATTTACAGAGGTGCAGGCACTCCTGCAAGATCTGAGGCCCTCTTGGGAGATTTTACAGTTTTTTTCACTAAATTTTTTACTTTTCTTTTAAGAAAAATTGAGAACTGTATCCTGGTTGGCATGTCACTGGAGTGGGGGCTGGATATAGCACAAAAGCCCTTTTGTCCCTGGTGCCTGTCTAAATGATGGGGCTGGGCTTGGGTGCCAGACTGCTTCGCTGGAGCACTGTAGTGGGCTGCAACCTGTTGTTTCTAGGCCTATCGGGACTGAACTACTTCCCCACTGTTCTTACCACAGAAAAGCCCAGAGCTGGAATTGGCAAGAAAACTGAGGATGGGCTGGCCTGGATGTCAGACTGTTCTCAGCGGTTACCCCAACACAGCAAAGCTTTTCACACTCAGTCTGCCACCTGTATCAGAAGCCTAGCTTGATTTTGTCCAAAATGTTCTCAGGTACAAAAACATAATAAGAAATTAAGCACATCTTTAGGCTTCCTGAAAGCTTTACATATTTTATTCTAAAGAATACACACTTGAGGCTCCTTATGACAAGATATGATCTCCTCCCATGGGCCATTCTGGCAAACCACTCTCAGCAGAGTAGATTTCTGAGCCCTACCATTCCCTTTACTGCCATATTCGCGATAGTTTTAAGCTACAGGATCAAATTACTGACATGATTCAAAAAGCATTAGAGCAGACCCAATTTTTTTGACATTTTAAATCCTATTTGAACCTCTCGATTTTGTAGTGAAAACCAATTTTTGAGAAGTGATATATGAGGATCTAATAATTACTAAAATTCTGGAAAAAGAATAAAAGAAATGAAAGGAACAGAGTCTAAAACCTTAGAAACCTTTGTTTGTTAGTAAAGGAACAACAAATAATTCATAAGCCCCTGCAAAAAATACATAGCTAAGAAGAAATATTTTAATTAAGAGCCTTTAAAACATTTAAAAATAATGTTCCAAGTTATGATGCCTTTAAAAACTTTGAAGAATTCAAGAATATTTTAATAAAAATATAGATTTAAAATTTGAGTTGAACTAAACTGTGAGTTATATTACACACACCTGATGAATTCAAGTCTAGTTTTTTAAACTTTCTTAAGTTAAATACAATGCATATGAGTTATAATTTTAAAATAACTTTTCAAAAAAATATCTGAGGCATAGCAGCTAGAAGCCACTTACTTGCATGTCCGTATCATTTGAATGCCTTATCACCAGGTTCGTACTGTGGTATAAATGGGGGGAGTTTGTCAAGTCTGAGTTTTAAACAACTTGAGAAAATGGGTTCTTGCAACTTTCCCCTGGGATTTAATGCTAATCCTGCTATTGAGAAAATTATGTGGATATTATTAGGAAAGTTATAGCACTTGTACCCCCTTGAAAAACATGAGCATTGTAGTCACAGTGCAATCTGGTCTTTCTAGCCTTTGTAAACTCTATGTAAGTTGCATGTTATTTCTGCTTTCAGTAGATGGTTTTATTTGTGTACCTTTCTTAGTTAGAAAGCCAGTGACAGTCTGAAACTACAATCCCAGTAGAAATAATGTAAAAATAAAAAAGTAGGCCGGGTCAAAGGAAACTGCCTACGCTCCTTTCCACAGGCTTCCTCCATGGCACCTACCCCCTATGTTGAAAGTGGTGGTTGACATGCCTGTTTCTCCCATTGAACTGTAAGGACAGGAAATGTATCTTAATCATCTCTGGATGCTCAGCTACTCTCATTTTTGTCGGTGTTCACTTCATCCTCCATTCATATACAATGGTCCTGGTCCTTATAGACTAGTATACAAGATTCTTCATACTTCAGAACAATGTGCCATTAAAAGGAGAATATGTCAACAAAGGAAGCAGGAAAGTGAACAGAGCAATAGCTATCAGTGTCATCTAAAACCATCCACAGAAGAAGGGCCCTGTGGATCTATCTGGTCCTTCTGGTTTGGAGAACAGATGCATCAAGACACCAGAACCTCCTGCCATTTAATGCTTCAGCATAGCAGAACTCCCCCACTCAGATTCCAGCCTCACTAGTTAAGCAGGGGAGGGAGGGTTTCCAAGTCACTTGAACTTAGATTTCTATTTTTTCTTATTATAAGGTGGCATCCAACTGTATTCACAGTCTCCTGTGAGCTTTGTTAGAGTGACTCAGAATCTCTGAATCAGACAGACTCTGGGACAAAGGCAAGAGTTTCTATGCATGGATGGTTGTGAGTTCCTAAGTTGGTCACTATGGGATGACACACTTACTTCCAAAAGCATTCTCTTTTGCATTTCCTCAGCCATAGTCTGGGACCTGAGTAGATAAGGATAAATTAGACATGATCCCTGACTGCAAGTCTCACAGTCTAACAAGTGAAATGGGGAGGAAATATGTCCTGTGTGCTACAATAGAAGATTATATGGGCACAGTAGAAGCAAAAGAATAGAACTGTCAGTTCTACCTAGGTGTAGGAGAGGAGAAAGATATATTTCCCATAAAAGGTATGTTTTCTATAAAACCATTCTCCTCTAGGAATGGGACAGAGCTCGTTAGAAAGCAGATGGGAGGAGGAAACTAAAGAAAATATAGGGAGCCACTGAAAGCATCAGGGAAACGTGAGGTTGACTTACTGACTTTATTGGTTAATGTTTTTTTCAAGGCTGATTGATTTAAGGTAAATGCTTTAAATAATGTTGGAAAGAATTTATAGGGTTTATGTGTAGTAAATGCATTTTTAGAGTCTCCAAATGCCTTTATATTTTGAGGCCCCTCCTTTATTAAACGAATGGGGGACCCAGCAGAATAAGAACATAGAGTTCTTTCCCCTAAAACAACAGACCTTCCCCTTGACTAGAAAGAAGGCCACAGTGTCCTATCAAGCCTGGGAACAGCAGTCAGCAGCCCCCTGACCAGAATAAGGGGCAGTATGCATAATGGTTAAAAGCTCTGGGTCCAGGCACTCTGGGTTCAAATCTTGGGTCCACTTCTTATGTAATCTCTCTGTTTCAACTTCATAAAATGGAGCCAATAATAGTATGAACTGCATTGATGTACTGAGTATTAAATAAGGTAGTATATGCAAAACACAGCAGCACCTGGCGCATAGTAAGCTCTCAATAAATGCTCACTTCATACAAGGGTGGTTCCGACCTCTGCAATCTTGCAGATTTCAAGAGATCAAGCAATTTTATTCATAGACCTCTTTTTTTCTCACCCAATGACATGAAAATAAAAGACTAGGGTGCAAGTGAAAAGAAAAAAGGAATCAAATAAAGAAAAGGCAAATAGGAAAACACAGGGGAAAACTAAAATAGAGAGTAAAAGGGAGAAATGAACCCAAACTTATTCTGAGTGGGGCTAAAAGTGACAAGAAGTTGTGCGGTCACATTAGGCTAAAGAAATGCCTCAGGCTTTGCCACACTCAAGTGCCTCAGTTACACTTCATTTCTTTCTTGTCTATATTTCTCAACGTTTTATTTCACATTGTAATCACTATTTATGCTCAGAAGATATTTGAAAATATCAGGAAGTATTTTAAATGATATAAATGACCCGTAAATTACCAGCCCAGAAGTATCCATTGTAAATAATATTGAATCATTCCTTCTATTTTTTCCCCCTAAAATGTGTATTTAACATAAGTGAAATTAAATTTATGTTTCTGGTACAGCATCGAATAAAATCAACTAAAAGGATTCTCACTGAATTCAGAGGGCATGTTTAGAATGGTCTAATTTAAAATACAAGCTGTGTATCTCACATGAAATTCACTTTTGAGTAAATTACTTCACGGAAAGTAAGAAAAGCATCTCAAAAACATGACCAATCATTCTCAGGCATCTGCAGATACTGACATGCAATGGAGTAGTTTTGTCCAAGCCCAAAGCTTTGTGATGTACTCCAGGGTTAGTAAAGCACATTTATTTATATTTAATGTATTTTTTTAGTTATAATTAATGTGTTTCTCTGTTTTTAAAGCATACCGAGAAATTCAGAAAGAGAGCAGTGGTAGAGCCCTGTGGGAGGGTCCAATTTAACCAGAGGAAGTAAATGGCTGTCAGCTCTAAGGACAGATTAGGTGATATATGTCTATTTACCCTTTTACATTCTGCTATATTACTGTACTTTATCTTGTGAGAATTCTACCAAATCATGAAAAGATTCTATATGACTGTATTATGTAGAATTTTTAAATTTAATACAGTCCATTTAATTATTATAGTTCACTTGATTCATTTCCATCTTTTCCACTGTTACATTTTAGGATATAGATCCTCATTTAACTTTCTGATTATTATCCTAAGCTTGGGTTCCTAGAAATAAAATTCTTAGGTCAAAAAGCATAGCTATTTTGTAAGGATCTTTTGTACATACTGACATCATTTCCCAAAACAGATATAACAGCTTATACTTTGAACAGAATGGTCCAGGAGTTACTCACAGGCCTTGAGAACTACTGTTTGCCTTAATGCCAGTCAATTTGATAAGTTAAAAATGTTATATCATTACTGTGTGAAATGACATTTCTGGGGAGACTGAACATTTTCAAAACATTGGGTAGCAATTTGTATACTTTTACTTGTGTATGCCCTGTTTTGCAATTTTAGTTTCTTGTGCAATAGTCAGGGTCTGGAAGGACACACAGAGAATAGCTGAAGGCAGCTTGTTGAAGGAACCATTTACAATAGTGGTGTGGACAGCATTAAGCGAAAGCAGCAAGAGATGGGGAAGCATACAGGGCTAACATCGCTAGAAAGCCACTACCACCCCTGTGCCTGAGGGATACAGGCATGGGGGACCAGAGTCCAGCAAAATCAGTGGCTTTTTGGAAAGGGACACCCATCAAGGACCGAGGCTTTTGGAAAAACACAACTACTGCCAGACGTGTAATCCTGAAGGGAGGGAACCAGAGGAATTCTGGCCCCTTTTCCTCCCACTCCCAATCTCCTGCCATGCCTCCCATTGGCTGAACCCAGTTGGAAGACAGAGAGCAAGGGAGCCTGGTTGACACCGTTAGTAAGATTTAGCCACCCCCCGCCCCCGCCCGGGGCACAGAACACACTGGGTACATGGATTTGGTGGGACAGACAGAATATACAGCAAGATATGTGAGAGACCTTTGATGAGGAGAGTTATTAGTCCACTTTATGTCACATTTAATGAAACTATTTTCTAGTTGGTGGTTTGCCTTTTAATTTTTAATTATGATGTCTTACCACAAGGAATTTTTACATTTTTAAGTAATAAAAATGATCATGTTGTTTATAATTTCTTTCATTACTTCATGGAAATTCCTTTCTCTTCCAATAAAAACATATTTGCCTTTTTCTTTTCTTACTGCTGGGACATAGGCAGTTTAGTTTTCTACACTTAACTTTGTGAATCAGCTAGAATTTATTTTAGAGCATGCTATGAAAT